>NW_009714190.1:103924-238324 GCF_000703405.1 Apaloderma vittatum | reverse complement strand
CTCTAAGGTCCCTTCCAGCCTAGGCTAGTCTGTGATTCTATATTAGGAGGAATTTCTTTACAGAAAGGGTTGTCATTCATTGGAACAGGCTGCCCAGGGAGGTGGTTGAGTCACTGTCCCTGGAAGTGTTTTAAGAAACGGATGGATGTTGCCTTGGGGGGAATGGTTTAGTAGGTTGATAGAGCTGGGACAAAGGCTAGACTCGATGATCATGTAGGTCTCTTCCAGCTGATATGATTCTATGTTTTCGAGTTGTGAAGGCAAACGATCTGAAGGAGGCAAAGAGAGCGCGTAGAACCTTTCATTCCTGTTTGGTGGGACGTTGTGTTTGCATGTTTTCCCTCTTCTGTTGTGAGCACGTCAGGATGGGTTCAGAAGGGACTCTGAAGTTACAGTGGAACATCCTGAGTTTTACTATAATTTTGAGCTAATACTTGCTGAGACCAGGGTAAAAGAAGACAGTTGTAAAAGTGGAGCAAAGGAACTTTAAGTCAATCTCTCTGGCACAAATTTCTGCAGACTGATCTTGCCAACAGTGCCAGTGAACATCTTTGCTGTTTTTAAATTTACAGTAGAAGCAATTTGGGAAGTTGAAGATTTTATGTAATTTACACAGAAGACACTGTAGTTTATAATGCTGACAGTAAAGACAGTGTTTCTTACAGTTCTTAGTATAGTATAATAAATAATACAAATGGTAGTGAGTAGTTATTTGAAACCTACAATCAAAATTTATGTGCTTCACGTGTGTTATGATAGAAGAGGCACAAATGGTGTGACTTTGATGTTTAATCTTTCTTTTGCTAGTTTGTCATGGTAATTTTTTATCAAAGATTAATTTCAGTTTCCTGAAAAACACAGATATGATATAACATGATACCCAAAGAGCACTCAACATTTTTTTCATTGAGAACTCCCAGATAGTCAGAACCAGGATTTTTCATACAGGGAAGTGGGAAGCAACAGTTTCACCTTTGCTGTCTATTTTCTTCTTGGTGGTATAGAATAAGAAAGGCCAAATACAGCCAGGTTTTGGGTCTGTTTTTTAAATGGTGTAGGAAAAATTTCAGTGTTGGAAAAAAAATTAAATCCAGTGTTCAGTAGGCACGTGTCAGTGGTGAGTGATATAGGTGCAGTTCTGCATTTCAGTTTTAACATGTAAGCTTATTGTGGGAATATGTTCTGAATTTGCTGAGGGTGCAAGAAGGGGATAGTTTTGCTTTGTTTTTCTTCTAAATTACAGGTGACTTACTGTATCAGAGTCTGAGAAAGATGTTTTGAATCCTATGACCAGACACAAAAATTTGTCCCATGACCAGTGTAACTGATTTTCAAGTCATGTGTTAGGATTTTTGTTATTTTTTGTGTTATTTAAATAGAGATGATTTTTATGCAGATGAATTTAATGGTTTACAAAATAACTATATTATGTAATGCAGTAAAAATAGCAAATATTTTCAGCACATTTTCTTATCTTTTACTCTATGCTAAAATGGTCTTTCAATGAAGAAAAATCCACCCCAGTGCATATTAGAATTGTGAAGAGGGTTCCTTCCAGCCATCGTAAGAGAATTTATGTCAGATTGTCTCTGTGGAAGTGATACAGGCCTGTATGAATTGGCTTGAACGGCTTCTCATGTTGAGCTTGTGATTCACACATGAGACTATCATTAGAAAAAGATTTTCCTGTTCCACACTTCTTATTTTTGTTCAACCTCTTATTTTTATCTGGTTTGTTTATAAGATTAAATATAAAAAAAAATTAATACAGTTTATTGATGCTTGCAAAAGCTTTCTGTACCAGAGTCACCCACTCATAGTTTATAAATAAATTTAAAGATATTTACAAATATTTTATGCCTAAGTGTCCTCAGTAATAGTAAAGCTTCTACTTTCAGTATTACTTTCCATTGCATGTGTTATGAACTAAATGTATCACTTCAGTTTCAGGATGTCTTTAGGTGTCCTACAAATCATTTTCATACATGGACAAAAGTATAATGTGCTGTACAGGAAGTAAAGTTAATTTTTAATAATTACTAGCCTGTATTTTTAGAATGTTTGTATTTTTGTCATTGTTGATTGATTTTTTAAAATAATTTTCCAAATTATTTTAAAATAACACTAGTCAGCATTTTCTCTTCATAGGTTTTACTAAGATCCTTGTTCAACTAATACAAATACGGGTTAAATTTAATCTAAGGGATAAACAGGAGCAAAATAAATTATTATTAACATACTGAATCTTTAGTCATTAATATGGCATGATTGAATTCGTATTAATCTCAACTCTCAGCAAGAAATGATCATCTTGAGCTTTTCTGAATTTCACTTGCTGGAGTGGACATTGATTCACTAGCAGAAGAGATTGGTGAGATTTTTACAGATGCACAATGGCTTCTTATCATCATGCATGTATGTCTTTCTAGAGTCTGTCTGAAATTTGAAAAATTACTTTTCTTTGTGCTATTTCACACCTGGAAGAGTAATGTTTTAATTCTATGTTAAGTATATATAGTTTAGGTTCTGTTAGACCAGTAATACTAAATTTTTTCAGGCTGCAGAGTGGCTTCCGCCTTCCACTGAAGCAAATGATTTCATGCAAGGCAAGACAATGGCGAGGAATGAAGAAATCTCTTCTTCTACTAATTTGCATTAATGTATCTCTGGGGCAGAGTATTTTCCCCCAACCCACAGTCTCCTTCTCAGGTCACTTCTTGTAAAAAAGAAATGGTTTGGAAAATGGCTCTGGAGAAAGAATTCTGGAATTTTGGCACTTGTGCTAAAGCAGTGCTTGAATGACTGAAACATTCATAAATTTATGAAGTAGTGCCTAGATCAGTATATACTTTTTTTTAACTTGAGAGATTTTGTCATTTGGATAAGGGCAAATAACGTGTTTCTTTCTTTTCCTGCTTCATCTTCTGAAAAAGCTTCAGGTATGTGTGTGTTGTAGTAGTTTGAAAGGAGAGTCCTGAAGGTTACATTTAGCTTTAGAACACGCTTTGCAGTGATGGCAGTTACGCAAGCTCTTCTAGCTGCTCTTATCCTTCCAGGACGGCTTCCACATGAATTCAGATAAACGGCCTGTGAAAACAGCGTAGTCTTTGTCATCCCTCTGGCCCATGGTGCTCTGAGAGAAAAAAAGAGAAAAAGTTCTAGTTTGATGAGTTTTGTTTAATGATTTAGTCATCTGCCTGAACTTCAAAGAAAGTTAAACAGTGATCACTCTGAGTCCGTAAAATATAAAGGACTGCAATAGGGTCACTATGAGTCTCAGTTATGTCTAACCTAGCAACTGACGTGCAAAAAAATCCCATTATGTGCATGCAAAGACTGGTGAGAGCTTAAACATTGTCTTTGAAGAAGCAATTGTACTTCACTTGCTAAAAGGTAAGCAGCCATTAGGCTCCCTGATCAATTAAATACAAATATTTTAAGTAGAACACTTGCACCACTCAAATAACTGCAAAGCATACTTTTCTAGACACTAAATACATGGAGATGTGTAACTGCCATATTATAACCAATTGTAAATTCTCTTTCACTAAAAGATGTATTGAAAAGTTTACCTTAGTTTTTTATTCTGTGTAGGATGTTTTTTTTTTTCTTTTTTTCTCACTGAAAAGGCCGTGATTTCTTTCCTGTAATGCAACTGGTGCTTCATAGGAAAACCAAAGCAGATGTTCAAAAAAAATGCAGACTTATTTTTCTGCGTTCAGCTGAACAGACTGCGTAATTGTTCAGTGAGTAGCTACTGTTTAAATTTCTCAGGAGATATTTGTTTGCAATTTAGCATTGTGGGGCTTATCGGCTTTGTAAGCTGCATGCCTTCCATGGCGACTAAACGCTCTGAGAGGAATCTGAAAGCTTTCAGCAGCTTGCACAGCTCCGGCTATTCTAGTAAATCTGGCCTGGATGAGCTGTGCATTACATGTGGGGCTTCTGACTTCTCACGTGCTGGAACAGGAGGATTTCTATCAAGTGTCCTCTGTATCTTCGATTCTTACGTGTTCAACCCAGTTGAGCTCCGCTCGTCTTTGGATTATTAAAATTCTCACTTTGAATTTTCTGCTGTATGAGTATATTACATGTGGTGCTGATGCTGTAGTTGGGATCAGAGTATAATAGTTTTAACATGTGAATTACAGGAACTTCCTACTTAACTCATCCTGGAGAAGATTTGTTATCTGAGGTTAGTAGTCCTTAAGTGAGAGGATGATATTTTTAAAGCTATCTTGGTGTTTTGGTCAAACGTTTAGGACTTTCTTATAGTTTATGTATTTTCAGTGTCATAATTATAGAAAAACTGTGGTGGGGAGCAAATTCAGACTGTGAGAACAGTTTGAGCAAAAAAGTACACAAAGAGAATATTTAAATCCTGTTCTCTTGGCTTAGGAAATGTAACATAGCATGTAATTAACAGATAATTTTAGTAAGGTTAAAAGGGATTTTTCAACTTAGACTTCCAGACTTGCACCTACTTAAAAAGCAGATGAATTTCTTAAAAAGATGATGGTTCATCTGAGAAAAAAAATTTCACAGAGTTTTAAAAAGTAGAAAACATTTACCTTTGAAACTTTGTTCTGAAGCAGAAAATCTGTTCTTGTGTTACAGAAAGGTTTGTTGTGATGGACTCATTTTGATGAATTTGGACCGATGAAGTTGCTTGAGAGCATATTTGATTTGATACTAACCAACCTGTATAATGGACATTGAACAATCTTAGAGATAGAAGAAATGTGTGTCGATTATAGAGACAATGAAATAGATTCAATTTGTTCCCATTTGATTCCTTTATATCATTCTGGCTTGAAAATTGCTAACAGCAAGTGATTAATAAAACATATAATGAAGATATTGTTGGTTGAATTTTGGGTCCTGCCCCTCTTAATGGGTTCAAATTGATATAGCTCTGGGAATCCATGGAGCAAGACTGGTTTTGTTTTGCTCGTGCACCTAAGATGATGGTAAAAACCCCCACCATTCTCCCCATGCCCTATTTTCCTGTAACATACGTTGTCGTCTCAGTTCCTAACTGACACAGGGAGAAGGGCAGATTACTGCTACCTGGCTTTGTGCCTGTTTGCAAACTGCAGCAGAGAAGTTGCAAAGGAGGCCGTTTGGTGAATACCTCCTCGCAGCAGTGACTTTAGGGGCTTCAGCCATTATGTGAAATATGTTTGACCTGCATAAAGATATAGGATTTTTAACATTTGTGTTTGTATGTATTAAAATGATAGTCAATGCTGTAGTACAGGTTTAACTCTCTTTAAAACCTGGAGCCACACTAAGTGCTGTCTTGCGCTTATCAGTTACCTTCGGGGGCGGCAACTTGACACCTTCATAAAATATTAGTGCTGGGTTGCTATCTATACGTCTAAAAAAAGTGCTGCAGCATTATGTCTTAGATACTGCTGCAATAGCATAAAAAATCTGTGGAGTTGAGTTTGTTTTTACCTTTCCGTAGGTAAAGTTGAATTTCCTTTATACGTGCAGATTTGGTAGAACATCGTTTAGGAGTGGTGTCTGAGAGATACTGAGGCACAATAGACATGCCTGTATTAAACGCAGAGCTGGGAGGTGATTTTTCATAAGGTCACTGGATTACGTGGTGCCTACCTAGTAGCTTTTTTTGGTAATTCATAGTTCTCACACCTTTTTCAACTCTGCTTGCAGAAAATTGGTGTAAGCAAAATGGATCAGGAGATGAGAAATGGAAGATCTGATATAAAGGTCACCTCTGAAACTGTAACAGATACAATCATACTGATTTAATCAAAACTCCTTTTTTATTTCAGGCTTCTGCTAGAGAGTTTTTGAATAAAAATCCTAGCTTATTTTAAATGTTCTTTTAAAAGAGCTGTTTTATTCTTAAATTTGAAACGGTATTGCTAAATTTATGGAAATACAGGTAAAGGTGGACTCCATTTTCTGTTACCCTTTGCCAAATTCATTGCTTCTCAGTTTTGTGATTCATTTAGTTCTTACTTCTCCTGCATATTTTTGAATGAGATTGTAGATTTTAAAACATTGCTGAAGATGGCCTTCTGGTTTCCTGTAGAGACAAATCCAACGCGAAAGTGGAAAGTATTTTACAGCTTGAGAAACTAGCCGTGTTTGTGCTCTTCCCCTAAGTAACAGGATCTCCAGCTCCAGCTCTCTGTTTTCTCCAGTGTACTTTGTTTATTTGTTGGAATGATACTCTCTCTTTTAACTTTGTAAATATGCCTTGATACGCTGATTTGTAAAGACTTACTGTATGTTATCTTACACATACCACTTAAAAAAAATATGATGCTATTGTTACAGATTGCCTTCAAACTACTTGGACAATAACCAATATTCTGTTATCTAGGCCAGTAACTTACATTTGCATGCAAGAAAATGTGTATGTATCTGACTAAGATGATTTTTTATGATATAAACCAGAATGGCTCCTATTAAACACTTGCGTTCTTGAAAATGGGAGTTACGTTAAAAAGCGTTTATTTGTGTAAACGTCATAGTGCAGCAGGGTTAGCTTTGGAGTGACATTTACCTTTTGCCTGTAGGGGAGCAGCTCCTGATCTGCTCTTCCCCCGGGTGACTCCAGGCACTCATTGTTCATACGTATGGGCGCAGTCGCTTTTTTGGCTGCCTGTGCTTAGTGCATTGTGTACTTTTGCAGGTCACAGTGCCATCTGAGCTTTGAATAATTGTATAGTATATTTATTGGTTACATTTTGTCTGCTCTAAATAGGCTCCATAGCATGCTGCACAATATGTGCAAACCCTTGATAAATCAAAGAGCTATTTCTCAGCAAAACCAGTTAGAAGTGAACTTCAGGTTAGGCTGTGAACTGCTGGAGTGAATGGAGTTGCTCCTGGATGCATGGAAATGCTTTGCTGAGCAAACTGCTTTGATTAACAGAATATGCTGTTATTTTAGAAATTGGACTGGAGTGTAAGTAGCTATGAGACAGAATTGTAAGTATATTTCTGGATATACCTGTGTTTTTAATACTTAGTCAAGTAAGTGTAGAATATGTGCAGGACACCAGTAAAGATGTGCTTAACGTGCATTTTAATTCTGCCATTCAAAAGGCAGACTTGCTATAACATTCTGGATTTATAAGAATATGAAAACTGGCAACTTGTTACAGTTTCAGTGCTTTCTTGCTCAAGTTCTTGTTTCAGTATGAAATATGAATAAAAGTCCGTGATTTTTAAATAGGTATTTAGACTGAGCCCAAACAAATAGGTCTTTATCATATTTGTCACTTTGCCTTAAGAAACAAGTCATCTTACAGCAATTTCTTCTCAGTACTTTAGAAAAATATTTTATGGGTGTTGCACATACTGCTTTCTTGTTAAGGTAGCATTTTGTTTTACTTTGTATCGTTGGCATGCTTCCAGTGTTCTTTTCTAAGAGGTTGTATAGTGCCATATTTTGTTTCTGTAATATTTTGTAGTGTTTCGATTATCTAAGTTTTAACAATTTTTTTATAGTTGAGTGAAGCTCTCTCTGGTGTTTTTTTGAGAGACTTTTTCCACTCACAAAACTGGGAGTCTTGGACTGTGTTCACTTCAACTGTGCTGTTAGGGAGAGCCTGTACATGTTAAATACTACTTTAAATTCTGGTCAGTCGAGAGCCCATTAACTCATAGAGTTTTGTCTTTTGTAGTAAAAGTCCAACAATGCCTTTTAAAAAATGTAACAGTATAATTCTTCTAGACTGTATCACAAACATTTATTAGTCCTATAGGAGAAAATGTTGTACTTTACATAAAGATCTGTGACATAAAGCAATCAGCAGTTACTTTTTATACATTTTTCGTAGTGTGACAGTGAGAAACAGTTTGCATCCCTTAAAATATAGTAGCTTATACCGAAATCATTTGAGGATAATAAAGAATGCTGCACTAAAAGCTTTGTGTCTTTGGGGTATGTTAGACTTTTTTCTAATGACAATTCTGTCTCTTATTGGTGGAATAAAGTAACTGTAAGAAAGTAATGGGCTTTGAAAAGGCTTAGTGTTCATTGTTAAAACCGCATGGGGTGTTTGTGGACCTCTTCAGAGCTTGTGTGGGTACACTCATCACTTTGTTGTCCAGGTGCATTCTAAGACAATGGGAAACAAGGAGTAAGTGATGGATGTTTGGAACAGACATAGAACCAGCGTGAGCTTTGTATGTGTGTGAGTACTTACATATCCGTCGATATATTCTCTCTCCCATGAAAGTATTGGTGGGTTTTTTTTCAATGCGGGTTGCTAACACTTGGCTAGCTTATTTTTCTGTGGATATGTTTTAAAATTGAAGGTATTAAGACTTCCCTATGTTGAGAATAGTAGTTCACTGTATTAGTATTCATCATGGAAAAAAACCCTTTTGCAGTTCAGTTTAGGCAGGTTTTGCAAAAACAGAGACCTGGGCTTGCACATGGTGTTGAAGCTTCTGAGAAATAGGACTGATGACTTAGTTTCCTCTCCTCTTTTGTAATATCATGGTAGCTGGGGGATTCAGACTGAGGGAAGCTGGGATTCAGTTTCATATTCTTTTTGATCACATTTAATCCACCACCTCTTATTTTCCAGAATATTTCCATAACAGGAAACTTGCATGGTATTCTGAGTTTGATATGAAGATTTTCTTTGCTGCTAGTCTTCCATTTCATACAAAATACTTAAATAAATGAGTAAGAATCAGAGGCAGTGGTTGGAACTCTAATAGCTTCCTGTCTTTTCAGTAACATTTCCTAGTAGTGTTTTATGAAAGTCATCATTTCTTGTTTCAGTGCTTCTAACTTCAGTGGATCTTGTTTTGCTTAATTTTTCACATGCTTACAGTCGTTTGCAAGCGAAGAACTGTCTTTTTTCTGGCTCAGTAGCCTGAGGTGTACACAAAGCCCAGGCTTTATTTTCTTGAGTAGGCAGGGTGCATTCAAAAATTCGGAACACAGGAACTGACAGGGCAAATGAATCTGCTTTCTGTTCTGACTTCTGTTCCCAACTAGTGAGTTCTGCAAGCGACACTTGAAATTACCTAGAACAGCGAACGGCAGAAACGTCCTTCTATTTTTCAGGATTTGCTAAATAAAAGAAAGCAACTACCTCTTCCCCTTCCCTCCTCAGGGGCCGAGGCTGCCCTGTGTGGCACGAGTCGCGTGCGGGAGCGCGGTGCTGCTCTTGCCACGTTCTCCAAGGCACAGCTCGGCTGGGAGACGGGCGAGAGAAACGCACAGGGGGTGGAGAGAAAGCGCTCCCCTTCCCGCTGAGGTGTGTCTTTTCTAACACATGGGCAGACCACTCTGGAGTTAGTCTGAGGTAAGTGCATCAGATCATGGGCATTGGTGCCTTCTCGCCGTAATGGGTAGCTGTGGCTCACTTGCATAATTTATCTCTTGGGTCAGTAATACAATCCCAGTGGTTGGAGAATTTCAGGTATGGGAGACTAATGCTTTTAATGGTAACTTTCTTGCTAGACTTTGCTATCCATCAGGATCATTTCGTGCTGCCTGAACAGTATTGTGTGTTCTGAGGGAGGGTCTGCAAGCGGTGTGTGTAATGAGGAGCAGCAACTGGAGTTACTTTTAAGTCATACGGCTGATAAGTGGGCTTGTAAGGGAGACGTTGTCCAGTATTAGTTTGCACAGCCAGAAGGCAAATGGTAATTGCTTTGAAAACGTCCCTTACGTTTTCATTTTAGAAAGTATGATAATAGAAATGATTCACAGAACCGCGTTTGTTAAAGAAAAGCTGAACTATTGCTGGTTTTGTAGGATTTATTGCCTAGTGATGATGTTCTAACTGAAGTATTAATCAACTGCTTATATTCTCATTAACAGTTGTCACACAGCATACTTTTTAGCTCATTACAAATGCAATGTTTTGGGGTGAATTTCATAGATAACAGTAACTGTTCAGTATTACAAGACAATATCTGGAAAGAAAAAAAGCAGCTTACTAATGCACTTTAGTAATGCTTGCACTTTGCATAGATTTCTGTGTTGAAAGTTTACATCCTTTCTGTTTAAACATCAACTTTAAAAAATGCGCGCAGAAACAGATTTTGCCTCATCAGGATTTCACATGCACTGTGTTTTCAGTCTTCTCATAATTTCAGACCTATATAATAGCTGTAAATTTTATTTACTTTTGAGTTTAGACGCCGGTAAGCACCACATTCAAATATTTATTTTGGATAAATAGAATATTTGTTTCTGAGCAAACGAAGCCTGTTAAATGAGTAAAACTAAACTAACTATTTTAGCAGAACGTGAAATGTATTGCTAATCCTGCTCCTTATTGGAAGCGGGGTAGTTGAAAATAGATTACAGAATTATTTTTGGTAAAATACAGCAACATTTTGCGAGTAGTTGTATTTTATGTTGTCAAATTTTGCTTATCCTTGAATTTTGAATAGATTCACAGTGCAGTTCTGACTGGAATTCAAATTATACTGAACACCTGAATAGGGTGTTATATTTGGATTTGCAAATACTTACGTGAAATTTATAACTTTTCTGAAAGGAATTAGCTGAAAATGGTTTCTCGAAGACTTTTCTTTTTTTGAGGGTTCGAGTTACATCTGAAATATTGGCCGACAGTCTGCCATTCATCAATTTAGCTAGAAATGTGTCCAAGACCGAAGCTTTTTTCATCCCCTCTGAGAGAGACAATCTATACTTTTAAAAAATGTTCATATGTGGGCAAGTGAGACTGAATTTTGCCTGAAAATACCCGAATTTGGTAAAGCATGGTTATGTAACTAGTATTGCATAATAATGCATTTAATGATATTTTAATAGGAGTTTACTTTTATCGCTGTTTCTTTAGGAGAGAAGGTTGCAGGGATGTGACTAATTACCCTCCTTCTTTAAGGTTATCACATGTCCTAATTTTCAAGGAGTGTCCTTGCTAACAGGGACAATCCTGGCATCTTGGAGGCTTTGTTGAAAATGGGACAACGTTCTAATTTCAGAAAAATCCCCTGTCAACCAGATACCTGAGCACCTCCAGAGCCTCACGTGGACTCTGAGGGCACCACATCTGTCTGGCGTGGTACCTGTGCTGGATGCCTCTGCACTAGTACAGATATAAAAATCCTCCTAGTCTTAGATGCAAAGGAAATAAATCATGTTTTCTGTTTAGAAGTGTGTTCAGTTTTTCCTTTCTATAACTTCCCCGTAGCTACGAAGCTAATAGCTAGTCATGAGAACGGGTCAGCCAAATTGGGTTCATTGTCCGTTTCCACTTGAATGGAAAGACCAGGCAGCAAGTGTTGGAGCATTGGAAGGATTTTCTTCAGAAGTTGAAGCTAAATTTAAAGGAGGAACAGCTCACTGCACCCTCTGTTCTCAGACAGTTGTCAAAAGAAAAAAGTGGCTTTAAGAAGCATTGAGATTTGTTTGACTACCTTGTTATCTCTGTACTCAAACTCAGGATATTTTATAGGTGTTTTAAAAAAAAAAAAGTCCTGGCATTATATAAGAGGTTACACAAGTGCAACGTAGAGAAATCTGTGGTTTCTGGAGGAAAAATTGAAACCTGAATTTACTCTGTATTTTAAATCTCTGCTAAGACATGTCTGACTGCATCTGTATCAATAAGTTTCTTCTGTGGAAGAGATCTCTCTGATACCTCAGTTCTGCCCACCTAGGACAGGTATGCATGTAAGGTCCTTCTTGGATTTCACTGAGGTTTCCTATACTTCCAAAAATCCTATGTAATTATTTTATTCGAAAAAAAACTTTCAAGTTTTCCTAGTGCAGACCTCAATAAATATTTTTAACTGTTAAAATGTCAAACTCCTTCAGTCTTCTCAAAATTTCAGGGATTGATTGCTCTACAATCTTTTTGGCACCTAGGACTTCTGCATATTGGGTTCCACAGTTGCCTGCGTAGGCAACTCTTTAGAAATGTAAATAGCTTAACAGGGTGTTTAAATATATAGTCCTGGCATTTGGCCTCGTAATCTAATGTGTAAACTACAAAGGAAACTGCCTGCAATTTTCGTGTATGATGGTGTGTCAGGACACATGGGAAAACTTTACTGGGTTTGGGGTTTTAAAACCCACACATGCTGCTTGTGTTATAGTGACAACTGGTTTTTTTAAAATAAAAAATGATAGGTACTGTAGTAGTATTTTTAAACAGCATAAATACTCAGTGCCAATTTATCAACACTTGAATGAGTTTAAAAGAATGTGGTTTTCTTATTTACAACAGCTGACTCTTACCTGGGTAAATGACAGCTCTAGTGTTTCATTACTTCCCCTTCTGTCATTTTGCAGTATAAAATTTCATGCATCTGCCATCTCAGTTTCTTCTCTTTGTGCAAGGATTTTGTGTCCTCCCACTTGTTGTAATTAGAGTAATGATGCAAAATTTTATCAAGGTGAAGAAAGCCATGAAATAGAACATGAGCAGGCTGTAATTGCCTAGTTTAAGTGAAGATATGTAACTCCCAAAGAATTATCATAGTCTTTAGTGGGGAAAGTATACTGTTAGTATCAAGGGAAATGTCAGTTCTTAACAGTTGTTGATAATTAAGGTTAGAGGTTTCAGCTGAGGTGAAAAAATGATTTTGCTTAAGTGTTGGAGCCATGTGCACCAGTAAAAACATCTGTGGAAAAATTTGTAAGCTATTTAATGTTGTAAAGATCAACTGAAATGGGTGTTTGCATTTTCTTTATTAATTAAATAGGGAACATTTCAGTGATAATGCATCATGTGGATAAAGTCCTACAGTTCTTGTTGCTGCTAGTGGGAATTTTTAGTGTTGCAAAATCCATATGCATCGTAATAGAAAATTTGTTTCAGAGTGCCTTAGAAAGTTACTCAGTCATTATTTCCTAAAACGCTGAGTGACTTCCAAGTTGCACAAATCCAATCTTAATTGGATGTGCCTTTAAAAGGCTACTGCTCTGAACTTCACTGCCCAATCATTTCATCTGAGTATTCATACATATTTTGTTAGGGAGTTGTAAAATTAAAGAGCTGGGAGTATTCCTGAATCACCAGACAGCTGCATTCTCTGTAACAAATACCTTTTTCATGTTTGCTGGTTCTGTTTTTTAAAACCGTCTAGGCAAGATGTAAGTGATCGTATTTGGACAACACAGCCAAATTACTCTCTGTCTGGCAAATTTTGGTAATATATAGGTATCTGAGAAGGTGAAGTGAGAATGTTTATAACATATGATGCCATGGGAAAGCCATGCTACAAAGTACTACAAATAGATTTTCTTTCATCGGAATCCCGTAGTGAAGGCCTGTATCAATATGAGTCTGTCCTTATCTTCTCTATTGGGGCGCAGTTATTTGGAAGAAGTTTAAGGGCTGCTTTTGCTCTCGTTAGACACTTTCATGGCTCCGTAGTTCTCCCCTTTTTCTGCTTGTCTGTCTTCCTTGCTGCTGGTATGCCAGCAATGGCTCCCCTGGTGCCACTGACAAGAGTCTTCTCTTTTCCACGAAATACATCTCCAGGCGTGCGAGGGAGATGCAGCTCTCCTGCTGCCCAGCTGCTGAGTGTGAGATAATGCTGTAAGACACTTCAAAGCGAAAGGGGTGTCGTTTCCCGTGCTACTAGATGCCACCACTTCTCTGTGCTGCCAACGACCTCTGTGTTGCTTTGCCAAGATGTGTGCTGACTTTGTGTTGCTTAAACATCAGAGAGACTGATTTCATGCACAGGTTCTTTCCCTGTTAATATTGTGACTCTGCTGAAGTACTGCTTGATTTGGTCCTTTGTTTTTCCACCACTTGACATGATTCCTGCCCACCTCTTAGTGCCTGTCCAGACCTTTCCCTCAGCAGCACCCTTCTGGATAAATTTCAGTCTTTGGAAAGTTGATTGAGTTAATGATCTCTGAACACTGGTCGGATCTGCTTTTGTTTATCTGTGTATGCCTTAACCAAGACCTCATTTTTCCTATAGGAGATTAAAACCTATAGGTGATTACATATAAGTGATGAATAATATGATAGTGTCTTACTTTGACCCTAAAGGCTCATGTTCAGTTTTAGGTATTTCATTCTCTTAGTTTTTTTATCAAATGCGTGTACTTCATTACATGTAAAATGTCTTTTGTTTTTTCCCCCCCATGCTACTAATGAAAATTTAGCCTTGATTCTGAAAATGAAGTTCTATTCCCAATGACTTTGACAAATTTTATCCAAACCCTTAATTTACTTTCAGCAGCATAGTATAAATGATGGCATTGTGAAAGCAATGAAATCAATTTGGTATGGCAGGTGGAACTTACATCTATGTCTAGGATGCTTGAGCCAAAGTCCAGTCATGAAACTTTTAACAATTATCAACTCCACTCTTTTTAACTTTCTCTTTCTATTTAAAGTTTGTGAAATTGCACCTGGAGTCTTGTGACCGCTTTCAGTCTCCTCAGTAAAGGTTAGATACTGACAACGGAGTGAAGTCCAGTGAAGGGCCACCAAGGTAGGGAGCACATGGCATACGAAAAGAGGCTGAGAAGACATGGCTGAGGTGGATTTAGTTTATTGGTTTCTTCAGTTGCCCAGTGAAGGGTTGTAAAAGAAGGCAGAGCCAGACTTATTGCCGAGGTACACAGCAAAAGGATATGAGGTAATAGAACTTAGTTGCAGTAAGGGAAATTCTGATTAAATATCAAAAACTTTCTTGCCAGGAGGGTGTTCCAACATCCATGGCACAGACACAGGTGGGAATCTCTGTCATTGAGATATTCAGGGTTCAACTGGGCTTGAACCTCCTGTGCAAACTATTCCATATATGAAGTTGGTAGTGAATTGAACTAGATCACCTTCAAAGATGATTTTGTTAAGAAGGTAAAAAAAAAAAAAGAGACACACTTGTGCATCTAGTTGTTCAAAGTAGAAATGCGTGGAAGTCTGAGCCTGCGTTTTCAGGAGTCACGTGTAACTCAGTCTGGTGGGACCTCTGCAAATGTAGTGCTATGGAGTCAGTCTTGGAACACTGATTTGAAATGGCAGTTCCTGCTGTACAGTTATTATGGGAGGTTATGCTTTCAGTGTGACTGATTTACCATCCATTTCGATGTTTTTATATTTTTACATGACAGATTTATGATTTTCTGTTGTCTTCAGTTGATTCCAGCAAGTGGAATTCATACAGGTAGGAGTGGAAGGTGCAGAAACAGGAGAGGAGGAGTGAAAGCCACACAATCTTGTCTTGCGTAGGGAATTCAAAACATTACAGGTGTATCACCAAGTTCTTCCATTTCAGAGAGTATTACGGAGTTTCTTCCAACAGCAGTGAGTGACCTGCCCCAAATTTCTAGATGAATTTTCCATTTACTTTGTGAAATGATATAAAAGTTAGGGTAATAAGGAAAAAAAAATTACTTAATCTTGTTTGCTAGAGACCGTGTACTTCTTGCTATGCAAGAAGTTTGACACTTGTTTCTGCGGTGTTATTACAGTGCTTCTCAATTAACGTTTCTCTTACTAAAGCACCCTTCCTGGAATTGTCACCTTCCATTAGGTGAATTATGCTATAGTGGGTTTAATGAGGGATGCACCATAAAATAGTGAACAATACATCTGATAATCATCTTTGTAACAGCCTTTGTCTGAGGGGGAACTGCAGAAAAAGAAGAAGTGAGTTATGTTAAAACTTGCACTCACTTAACATACAAAGGTGGCACTGTAATACAGACGTATTGTTCTAAAATGCAGAGTGGACTTATTAAGGTTACGGGGGTAAAAACTAGTAGGCAACTGCTATTCTCTCCTTTGTTAAAAGGAAAATTGCTATAAGGAAAAGCCTTATAATTCTGTGGCTTTTACAGGTCTCTCACTTTGTCCTTCAGAGGCTTTAGCAGATAGGATGGACAGGTGGAGCAGAGGGAGAGATCTGCCAGCCCAGGTCAGAGTGGGACCAGAGAGTAGGTGGGCTCTGAAGCCAGAGATCTCACAGTCAAGAGACTTCTGTCCTAATCTCAGGATGTAAAAAAAAAAATTAAAATAAAGGGGAATTTAAAATAAATAACTGTTTAGAGAGGCAGCTTGCTGGCAGAGAGTGAGGTACTCCTTCAGACAGGAGGTTTCAAAGACTGTTAAGATGTAATTCTCAGAGCGAATTTTATCTGGATAAAGCCTGAAATATTTTAACGGAATTAATAGCAATACTTATCTTCCTGTTAAATATCTGTGATGTGCTGTGCTGAGGTTACTCTTTCTCTGACAAGATTTTTTTTTAAAACTAGTCTTGCATACAACTCCTTTTGTTATCATTGTAGTATTTGTAAATGTACCTTACGTAATGGTCCCTTCTTCTGTAAAATTTGAAAAGCCTTAAGATACTGCTGTTCCTGCTAGATAAGTAATTTGATTTTTGAAATGTTGACCCTTATTTGAAGGGTTATCTTTGTAGTGTTCCTTTTCAATGTTTTATTCTGATAGTGGATTTGCAGGTACCTAAGTTTGACTATAACTCTTATGCTAATGCATAAGCTAAGATGCTACAGAGCATTTGTTTACAAATGGAAGTTTTCTTGATGCAAAATCAAGAAATCATGCTGGTTAATTGACTGCTAAACAAATGGTCTCTTGTCTAAGAGTGTCTTGGAAGGTTAATTCTGGGACAGAATTTTGAACAAGTAGGGTCAATTCCCTGTAAGAGGGAGGCATAGCTCTGAGGCCATAATCCCAGAAGAAAATCTGTGTAATTTAAATAAGAATATAGAGATAAGACACAGAAGGTTGTGAACATCAGTAATGCTGAGTGAATTATTTAGGAAGACATGGAAAGTAAAAAAGATTATAGAGATAAGAAGCAGAACTAGAGTTTGAAATGTGTCTACATCAGCAAGTCATTTGGTGCATTAAAGCAGATCAATAGCTTCAAGCAGTGAGTGTTGAGGCCCTTGTTTCTGTGCAGGTTTTGTGTTGGTCTAGATTTAGCTGAGCCTTTGCACTGAAAATACTCACTACAAGTGAGTGGAAGCTTTCCAAAGACCTGTGATCGTTTTGGGTGTGTATGTGCTGACCCAAAGCTCTATCTGCTTTTGGTGTGTGTGGGCTTCTGCTTTCCTCCTTCCAAAAGAAGTTTACTTCATGAACACCAGAGCTGTTGCACAAAACAAATTAATGCACAATAAAAAGGGATGGCTGGTAGGAGTTGTTTCAGCATTGCAGTGTTGCTAAAACCAAGACGTGAATGTAGGGCACAGCAATGTCATCTGGCTATGGAGCCTGTTGTAAAAATACATCATCTTCTTATCCTCTGATGGAGAAGCAGAGGTCCTTCTCTCTTAAAGGAGAATTTATCAAAATGAACTGTATTGGGTTAAATCCATTTTCTTTGAAGTTGATGGTAAAGCTTCAGCTGATGTAAATGGGAGTAGAATTAGGCCAACACTGATCACTTAAGGGAAATAAAAATCTAGGCTAGAGAAAAGGCAAAGATCAACTCTGCACAGATACAGAAATAGTTTCTGTGTGTTATTCCACTGGTGATTTGTGTGTGCTTTAGTATGCGTTGGAGGGCTCATTTCTAGGGCAAATGTCACTTAAATCATTGTACCACATTTGTGGCTATCAGCTGGTAGGATGCAGCTGTCACGCAGCTGTAGCTGCAGCACAGCATCCCCGGCCAGGGACACTTTGCTTTCAGACCCCCTCAGACTTTGAAACACTGCACATAATGGTGTACTTCAATAGGCCCTTTTCCACCACTAAAACCCTACTCTTTGTGTTACTATTCTTTTGACTTTCTTGACAATTTGTGAGCAAGGACGAGTGATTTGGAGTGAAGTAATTTCTGGTTTGTAGTGCTGAAGTCAAAGTGGACTGAAAGGCTTCAGTAAATGCATACACCGGCAACATTACTTTTTACTGTGCCATCTGTGATAATGGTGTTCAAATCTCTACAGGAGGATGCCACCTGTAATCTGCATATCTGTTTTTTCCTGTACTGTGAGTAATGATGCCAGTGCAAAGCAATCTGTGTTTTGCTAGTCAGTCCTGTGGTGCTGAGAACT
The DNA here is from genome assembly GCF_000703405.1 of Apaloderma vittatum. Classification (NCBI taxonomy): domain Eukaryota; kingdom Metazoa; phylum Chordata; class Aves; order Trogoniformes; family Trogonidae; genus Apaloderma; species Apaloderma vittatum. Next base: position 220,338 of record NW_009714190.1, on the reverse strand, counting down.
TTAACCCTTTCAGTCGCTCGTTTGCTTCCTATTTGCTTTTCATATGTTATGCTTGAATAGAGCCTTTCTAATCTGTTCTGGAATAGCAGAGAGGTATAGATCACTGGTGTAAAAGAAAATAGGTTATTTAAGAGGTTTCCTATATCTGTTTGCCGGGATTTCGTTCAGGTACATGAAATGTCTTATGCAATAGAGAAATAGTTCTGGTTATAATGTGACTCTGAGAAAAAAGTCTGTCAAAAGGAATGACAAATCCACCAGTGTTTCTTATGCAATTAAAATGGCAACTTAGCTTTGTGTGATTCATCTTTCTTCCTTTCAAACTGGTGAGCTATTCTGAAAAGGAAAAGCTCACGTCTTGGTCCTCTGGCTTCTGTGCATCTCTGATTCGGATGCGTCTTTATACTGATATAACCCTGGGGATGTTTTAATCATAAGAGAATAAGCGCTTTGCAATTCCGGCATGACTTCCTGTCTACTCTGAACTGCATCCTCAATTATATTAATCTGACTGTTGCCTATTTAAGCACTGTACTACATCTTGAATGACAGTGGGGTAAACAGATTCAGCAAATAAGCTGTCGTTCCTGTGTGCTTGCAAGTGGCAGATCAGGTCAACCAGAGAAACAGATAAACAGGAGCATATACACAGATGTTTTTGTGCCATTGCCTTTTGACTGTGATGTAAATGAAGAGCATGGGTACACAGAGTGCTACAAGAATGTTTTTTAGTCTGCTAAAACGAGGTGTACGTGCTTTTGGCAGTCACAGGAAGACACTGGGGAACTGCAGCTTTGGAAAAATGGTTAAATACGGTTAGATGATAGATGTACAGTTTTACTATTTGTGCAATTCTTTGAAGGTCACTTGAGTTGCTGTTACTGAAATGAAAATGAGTCTGTTCTACTTACTGTATTTCCACAGGTACAGACTCCCAAGTGTTAAAAATCATTTTTGACAATAGGAATGTAGGTATTTTTTTTAAATGGTTTCACTAGAACTTGATAAGTTTTCTTCTTGCAAGAAGTTACAAAGCAAGATAAACATCACGTTATTAAGGAACACATTTGATGAAGTTTTTCATTTTCAAAGAAGGCAAAGCTAGACACACGAACATGAAATGCTCACCTATAAAAACTTTGCATTGATTTATATAGAAAGCACCAGGTTTAACTAGGCTGTAGCTAGAGGTGGTGTCTGGTTAGCCCGCAACCTGGCTGAGTTGCTCACTGAAACCAGGAGCTGACTGAATATGCATTTTGTGATAGCATGTGGGCAAGGTGCATGCAAATCAGAGATGCAGGTTACATTTCAAGTAGTTTTGTTTCATTTTCTGAGATGTGCTTATGTTTTTATTTTTAGGCATTGTTTTCAAACATGCTAAGATTGTTGTTGGCAAATTGACTATTTCCTTTCATTATGCTGGAGATTGTAGTGGCGAGTACTATCCCTGTAAGATTTCTGATTTAAAAAATAGATTCAGAGTTTGCTTAAAATTACTAGATATATAGTAATTTTAAGTCTCTGATGTATGAATTATTAGGTCTACAAAACATACGTAAGGAAAACAAATGTGTTGTCAGGTGTGAATTTGCTATTTTTGGAAATATGTAGGAGTTGGCTAGTATGAAAATCTCGGAAACAACTGGATTATGCTTTTTGTTGACTTAGAATCATAGAATCATAGAACAATTTGGGTTGGAAAGGACCTCAAAGATAATCTAGTTCCAACCCGCCTGCCATGGTAGGGACATGTCCCACTAGATCAGGTTGCTCAGTGCTCCATCCAGCCTGACCTTGAGAACTTCCAAGGGTAGAGCATCCACGACCTCCCTGGGCAACCTGTTGCAGTGCCTCACCACCCTCAGGGTGAAGAACTTCTTCCTTAGATCGTGTCCTTCCATACATCTAGTCTAAACCTACTCTCTTCCAGCTTCCACCCATTACCCCTCATCCTGTCACTACAGGCCCTTGTAAAAAGTCCCTCTCCAGCCTTCTTGTAGGCTCCCTTCAGGTACCAGAAGGCTGCTCTAAGTTCTTCCTGGAGCCTTCTCTTTTCCAGGCTAGAGAAGCCCAACTCTCTCAGCCTGTCCTTGTAGGAGAGGTGTTCCAACCCTCTGACCATCTTGGTAGCCCTCCTCTGGACTTGCTCCAACAGCTCCGTGTCTTTCTTGTGCTGGGGGCCCCAGGGCTGGATGTGGTATTCCAGGTGGGGTCTCACAAGGGCTGAGGCCTTCTGACATTCTTGCTGCCTTCCTCTTTCTTGGAATGCATTGCTCCTGGGCACGGAGGAGGTGGTCTTTGAATACAGACCGGCTTTCTTGGGCCTCTCTCCCCTTCAGGGCTTCATCCCATGGTACTTCTCTAGGCAGATGCCTGAAAAGGTCATAGTCTGCTTTCTTGAAGTCCAGGCGGTGAGCTTGCTGCACACTCTCCTTGTTGCCCTGAGGATCTGGAATTCTAGCATTTTGTGGTCGCTGCAGCCAAGGCTTCTCTTAAGCTTCACATTATTCACCAGCCCCTCCTTGTCAGTGAGAACAAGGTCCAGCATAGCACCTCTTCTTGTTGGTTCCTCTATCACCTGCAGAAGGAAATTGTCATCCTTGCATTACAGGAATCTCCTGGATTGCTGGTGCTCTGCTGTGCCGTCATTCCAATAGATATCCAGATAGTTGAAGTCCCCCACGAGGACCAGGGCTTGTTAATGTGAAGCTGCTCCTATTGGTCTATAGAGGGCCTTGTCTGCTCAGTCATCTTGGTCAGCAGATACCACCTTCCCCTGCTTTTCCTCTAACTCTGACCCATAAGCTCTCAGTCAGCTCCTCATCCATCCCGAGGCGAAGCACCCTGGGTTCCAGCTGGTCATTGACATAGAGGGCGACATCCCTGCTCTTCTCCCCTGCCTATCTTTCCTAAAGAGCCTGCACCCATCTATTCCTACGCGCCAGTCATAGGAGCCTTGCCACCACGTTTCCATGATACCTTTTACATCATAACCTTGTGGACAGTCACACTTCTCTAACTCCTTTCGTTTGTTCCCCTTGCTCCATGCGTTTGCACAGAGGTGTTTAAGCGAGGCCCCTATTGAAGCCGACGTACCAACTTTAATGCTTACTGGCTGCTTACATGGGGATTTCAGGTATTAAGTCTATGCAGGAGGCTTGAGTCAAACAGTGCTCTAAGATTAATCATGGAAATCTGGGTGTTTAAGACTTAATGGTGTTAAAATGGTAAACCTTGTTTATATACAATGGTAAACCTTGTTTGTATACAATGGTAAACCTTGTTTGTATACAACATGCTAGGCATGATGAACACTAGACTGGATCTCACAGAACTCATGACAAAATATGGATAGTTCCTTGTTACCACTTCTACCTGTAGAAGGAGAGATTTCATTTTATTGGCTCATTTGTAGATGTATCCACATCTGTAGTGATGTAATACGTTTCCTTTGGAATCCTTTACTTGTCCAGTATTTGTGGACCTGATGTCAGATTAAGCAATGTGGTCAGTCATAATGGGTGACTTCCAAAAGTTTAATTTGACATCAAGAATTCAGAAACTTACTAAACTATTTTGATTTAGAAGTGGGAATCAAAATATTGTAGTAATTGATTTTTCTGTGGCAGCATTTGTCCCTTAAAGAACTGAGAGTCAAAAAATGCTAAAAATATGCTAAATTTTTTAAGGTCTCAGTATCCCTAGAGTAGTTCTACTTAGGAGAACAATTGTTAGTTTTACTCTTTAAATTTTTAGTTCTGCTTGGAATCTGAAGTTAAAGGTGTCTTTTCTGGCGAATGCATAATTGACAGCACTTAAATTAATTTAATCAGAATGTTTCAGTCTAAAATTGTTCATGGCATATGCTGTCTGAGTTATTTTGTCATTACCACCCTCCTCCTCCCTCCAAACCCAGTTTGAGTCTCTTCAAATGTAGTTGTGAAGTTTGCTTGTTTGGAGTATTTCACAAAGCATTAGAGCCTGTAATTTTCTAATGTTGAAAAGTCTGTGGGAACATAGGAAGGCTGGGCTCAGTCCCCTGTTCATTTTATTTAACTTGAGAATTGAGCAGAAGTCTCTCAGCTGTCTAGAGAAAATTCTTATTAGTTTATAACTTATTTTCCTCCTTGCTTTTGCTGACAATTATGGTGGTGTTTTATTTTTTTGGTTTTTTTCCTACCACATAGAACAATTTCAGCTTGAGAGACTAAAATCAGCGTTGCAGTCTGCAAGGTATAGACCTTACCTGGCAAATAAAAGTGCAGCTTGATACTTGCACTGTACTGCTGGCCTCGTACTAGCCTTGGTGGCAGAAAGGAGCAACAGGTAGCGTGGAAAAATCCCCTTCAGTAACATCCTAGCTGTATGCTGAGCCAAAATTGCTGGATAATTGCAGACAAATGGTGCAGTTTGACTGAGCAACGTGACAATAAGAAACAGTGAGGTAATAGTGACAAAAGCTCTACGGAGCTGTGGAAAGAGGCTTTTGCTGCTCTCTTTGTGCTGTGTTGCCACTTTTATGACCATGCTGTACAGATATCTGGGAAGTTAAACTACTGAAAAAGAAAAGGAGTAGTTTTGTTACTTTACCTCCCCAGGTAGACTTATTGTTTATGTTACAGGATTTATACAGGGTTAACAAATTATTTCTTTAATAATGATAATGCTATCCAGTACTCTGTATATTTACAATTGATTGACACCATACAAATGCGACAAATTAATCACAAATTTGTTTACACCAAATGTGTGTAAAGGAAGGAAAAAAAAATTCCAGGTCTTAATATAGCATCCAAAAAGTTGGCATCTGTTATGTAGTGTGTGAATAAATGGGGTCATATACCAAAATGGAAGATGGCACTGAGAAGGCTTGCTGTGAGCCTCTCACAAAAATACCTTTTCAACTCAATTGTCTTTGCTTATCCCCATCACCGTGGTTAAGAAATGAGTAGGGAGTTGTTCCTAAAACAGACAAGTAATTTGCTGGAAATAGATTTTAGATCAACACATTTGATTACAAGGAGAAATCAAGCTGAGCTAGTGCACTTTGTGCAACACAGGTCTGTGTTCTCTGCAAGAGATGGTTAAAATCAGCAAACAATCATGCTCTGTAGCAGCTGAGACATCCAGATGGTCTCAGTTTATCCCTCATTAAAACACATTTCAGTGTTCCAGTCTTTAGATAAAGAATAGCTGTGGCAAGGCCCATATCCTAAAAGAAAGGTCACAGGCTGTAGACAGTTACAGAAAATACATCTCAAAGCAACCCGGTGCCGTGGTTGTATACCAGTTTGCGTACCAAAGCTCGCCAGCTTGCAAACTGGGAAGCCAGGCAGGTCAGCAACAGGGGGAAAGCGCAGGCGCTGCTTGGGTACAACCATCTCGTCTGTCCTGCAGTGTTGTAACGATGTCAAACTGAAGCTGCTGACTTGTTGCTTTTCTGCAGATATTCATGCTCTCGGATTTCAGTGAGGGCCTGGGACTGGGTATTACTGATGTCATTTCTTGCAAGTGAAAGCAGCACTGCAGCACGATGATAAGAGGGAGTGCTGCAGCGGGTGTGCTTTGTGTTAATGGTAGTCATGCTAGGCCCTAGAGAGTGCTTCTGAACGGTTTTGTCTGTACCTTCTCCTTCTGCCATAATTTGAAGAAGGCAACAGAAAAAAAGCAGCTGGAACAATCCGGCCTGTGTGTCAGAAGGCCAGAGTGCCGTGATGCTCCTCGCGAACTTTCCATCTCCCCCCGTTCGCTAGGGTATTAATGAGGACCCCAGTTATGCTGAAATTTGAGTACCTGCTGAAGGGCTTTGCTGGACAGGAGTCTATGTATCCTGCAGCTAATTATGTCATTAATTGATCTATTATCTATTGATGTTCAACAAGAATGTTGCTCAGAATGATCCAGAAGCTACGTGGTAATTCTTAGAGTATTTATTTCCTATATTTTGATAACTCCTTAGTACTGCTCTGTAGCTGTGATAAATTTTTGTATAGAGTTAAGGTATTCATAGAGAAAATTCCAGTTTCTTACTTGTTCTCTTGATTTTTTTTCTCTTCCATATATGCAGATAGCTAATGTAGTTTAAGACATGCAGAGTGGGAAGATTAATCTCTCTTCCCCTTTGCAGCTCCTAAAGAAAGTTACAGCTTTATAGTTTCAAAAGAGAACATTTTATTTTTAAGTTGCTATTAATAGAACAGAAAATGAAAAGCTCATAATGGTTAGGATGAGATCCCAATTGAACTTGACAAGGAAGACGATATTTAATAAAAGTACCAGGCATGATGATGACTTTAAAATAAATCTGTGTTACTAGCTAAATTATGAGGCAATAATTCAATGGTGTGTTTAAAAATGTGTTTGTAGGAGGATTTTTAGGATGACCCCATAAATAATGTGTGGTTGTTAGTATGTTCTGTCCTAGTACTTATATTTTTTAGCTAATTGTATGATTTTAAGGTTGGGCAGAAACATTCTAGATAGCTGTGATCACTTTTTATCCATCAATTGATGTGTGCTGCTGTTTTATCAGCTTATTTTTCTGAGCCACCAGCTAGGATAATGTGCTTGAGGGAAAATTATACCCTACATCAGTGGTTTTGTTACAGCATGTTGTACATTATTGGTAATTTGAATGCACCCAGATAAAAATAGAAAGGTTAAGTAGTTTTTCAAATGTTGCTGCTGTGAAGCAGAAAAAGAGTAGTGTCTGTACCATATCCATTTTTGAGGGTGTTGGTTTTTTTTTTTCTCCTTTCAAAAACACTTGCTGAAATTAATGCTTTCCTTAAAGCTGAATGTAAAGAACAGTTTGCTCTTGAAATTTCGCTCCTTGAACTCCTTTTATTCTTTCTGAAGCATATTTAGGATTAATGAGCCTGGTATGTGTCAGCTTTTGTATCCATAAGCATGTCCAGAGAGTGCCTTCCCGTGGGACAGGTGCTGTGGGGTTTTGCCAATTAGAAGGAATTGCAATTGAATGGTGATGATTGCCCCCTGCAACCATCCCCTCAGCCTGTCAGCTCTGATGCACAGGGTTTCATTTGCTCCTTTATTTTTCTTCCAGTGGTGTTAAATGGTTCTGATGTTTTTCAGATGTCTTCTGTAGAAAGGAGCAAGACTTTTTGTGTGGCCGAGATACTTATACAGGCTGTACCTATGATTTCTGTAAATCTGTAGTTTATAATTTCTTTTCCAAAACAGCTTCTTGATTCTCTGCATATGAGAATTATCTGTGTGGAGAGCACCTAGCAAAAATTTGACTGATACACATATACTTTTAATCCTTTGTGAATGTCCTATTTAAAATCACTGCAGAGCATCACTGTACGTCTTTCAGCTAATGCCCACTGAGATTTAAAACGTCCTTTTTGGATGCTCCCTTTCTTAAGAGTGACCTTGGCTGACAGTTTCTATTGTACAACTGAGTCCTGCGGGGAAATTTTTTTCTCTCTCATCCTTTCACATGGATTTACGTGGTGCTGACTTATCTCTCCAGTAGCTGCACTTCTATTTCGTTGCCTTTAAGATGTTCATAGTTATAAATCACTGTGGAGAACATATGTTTATTTTTTATTTTTTTACAGATTAAAACTGTCATGGTAGATGTTAGATTCTGCCTTATAGGAATGCTTCCCTTTCTTCTCCCCTGATCAGAGAGAAAAGTAATCACATGTGGCTTTCATGGCAGGTGATACAAATAAGCCAGCTAATTACCTACCAAATTAGGAGACATAACCGACTCTTGGCCATTTGGGTGGACTAGATGACTGTTTGCTTTCTTCCAGCGCTGTTGTCTGTGCTCTGGAAAACCTAGAAAGAGACTCTAAACAAATAATGGTTTCAGTTGCAATATATTGTTTTATCTTTTATATTATGTGCAAAATATGTGCATGCTCATGGCCAAGGACGTTTGCGTGTGAAGCTGGAATTCAAAGCTGTCAAGGTATGAACCTATATTTATTAGCAAATATAGGTAACTTCAGCTTTTTAAAGAGAAACTTTATAAAGTTGGGCATTTTGGTATGACTGAAAATTACTAAGGTGGTTTTTTCTGGAGTACAATACAAATATATATTTTTGAAAAAAGATAGCTTTCATCTTTTCCATATAACTTTTTTCCATAAAATGCAGCAAAGCTAAAGGATTGGTTTTTTCCTAACTCTGGTGCTTGCATAATTATCCACTGAGAGTTCAGTGGCATAAAGGATATTTAAAGAGATGTAAAGTTTTATAGGAACTTTATTCTAATATGTGTACTGGTGGTGTTAACATAGAGGTAACTTCATTTTTCAAGAATTTATAACCTCTCAAAGTTTGATTTTAATTTTGTTACACTTTTGCTGCTTTTGAATTCTGAGGCATTTATATTTGGGCATGCTATGTAAAGTACAGGCATGCAGTGGGATAGGCTTGGGTTTTGTACATTTAGTTAACTGACCTCAAGAGATAGATAAGACAGTTGTATGATTTATTTTGACATAATTCCTTATGAAATTTAGAGATAAGAACAAAGCAGAGGAAGGAGTGCAGTGGTATCGTCAGCAGTGTAATAGGATTTGTCTTTTGATTTTTTACCAATTACTGTAAAAACTAGAGAGGAACTGCATATCTGTAGGAAATGATCAGGTGAGTCTAAGGGAGGTGAAAAACTCTCATTGCAAATCTAGAAGAACAGGCCATGTCCAGGCTGGAACACCCATTTCTGCTCTGTGGAGTGGGATTTGGGCTGGAGTACTTGACTCCTCGAAGCTGAAGGGTTGTTGGCTGGTGGAAACTGGGCACCGATGGCAAGAAGAGGGAACGGAGCTTGGGCTGGGGCTGTAGGGAAGGAAGCTCTACAGTGAGCAACCTGTGGTACTGGTGGGAGGCAGCAGGGCCACGTGTGGCTGAGAGATGGCTGGAGTAGACCACTGGGGCTTTCTGAGACTGGTACCTATTAGATTTATGGGTCCTGCTCGATGAGCTGAGTTGCGTAAGAGTAGCTATTTGCTTTAAAAATCTGCCTAACGAAATTCAGGTATTCAGGAAGGCTCATACCCTTGTGCTGTGTATAAACTTTTGGTGGTTCTATCCAGGCAAAGTGGAAACCATCTCTTGCCTTGAAATTCACAGGCAATAACAACAACAAAATCTCACTTTGATGGTCCTTATAGCACTAAGTGCAGCTGTTAATTAGAATTTGGTCTCTTTGCTCACCATTTAGACAACTGCATCCCATCTCAAAAACAAAATAGTGTGATCTCATGTAATTTTTTTTTTTTTTAAGAAAAAGAAAAAGATACAAATTTGGGGTTTTTTACTGTTAAAAAAAGGTAATATGCATTTGTTCAGAAAAACAGATTATAGCTTACAGTTTTCTTATATAGCCATTATGGGAATAGTGCATATGAAACGTGCACATTCCAATTCCACTATGTATTTCTATTCACTCATTAAATAACAATGTATTGTGCTTTTTTTAACAACCAGATGATTTTCTTTTATATTTCGCATTCTCTCTGTTTCATTATTCTGCTCATAGTTCTTTCACATGGAAGCTGGATTTTCTGAATCTCGTTAACAACCAATGGTTCTGCACTAAAAGCTTCAGTATTAGTTTCATGGCTTTATATCTTTATTTAATAGTATAATAATATGCCTCTGATAGTGAAACCAAGGTGGCAGAAGATAGGACTGCAAATGCAGACTGCACCATAAGTTTGTTTGGGCTGGTTATTTTGGTTTTGCTGTTTGGTGTGGTTTGGTTTTTTTGTCTTTCCCCTGGGCCAGCTGTTTCTCTGGAGATCTGGATCATGTTCCAGCATTTCATCTGCTGAAGAGTCACGTGCCAACTGCTGACCAACATTACCGATGTCTGACTTCAGCTGCCACTGTGTTTTCTGTACACCACACTTGGCTGGCCCAGCTGCTAGTGAAGGACTGTTGCGGGTTTTTTTTCTTGAGTAAACCCTGAAAAACAGAAGGGAGTACCTCCCCCTGCAAATGTGAATTTCTCTGCTCTTAGTTTTGAAGCCACTCTTAGGTTAAAGGCATAATTGTATGTATAGGGCTGAAATACAGCATTTTTGGCTAAATACAGCAACGTGGTTCCATTTTGGTATGGCTGTGCCGTGGCTCTCCTGTCACTGGCTAAAGGTGTATTAACATACTCTGATTTTCTTTAGTTCTTTTAAAGAGTGACATGGCCAAAAGTAGTCAACCAGTCCTTTTCACTGCTCATGTGTGGTTGATTTATATGATAGATGCCGGCAGAAGAACAGAGAAAACAGCATAGCAAGTCCAGGTTATTTTTGGTTTTTCCTTTCCCTGAATGGTTTCCCTTGGGTTGCTATGTAGAATTTTGAACTTTAGGGATGTGCGTGTCAACACCGATCATAGTGTAGTGGTTTGGAATTAGATGTTAAAATAGGAAAGGCCTTTTCAATGAAAAATGTTTGCATTTAATCGTGTCTGTGAATTGCACATATCACAAAGTATTTCCAGTAGACGCTAGAAGAAACTCTTCTATTTCCTAAGTAATCATCCATACCAGGAATATAGCTATTTAAATAGGTATTTTTTCAGTGCAATAGTCAGCTACTAGGACCTTCACATGCTGGATGTAGTTTGTCTACTTTTTCTTTGAAGAAGACTAATGTTTCAGCAGGTACAATACCCATTGACCTGTGTACCATTTTTGCTGACGTAGGTTCAGCTCTCACTCTGGTTCCATTGTTGCAGCTGGAAGTGATGTAAAGAGGTGCCAGTTGACCAAGCAAGATTTGGTTTGGGCTCTTGAGCTTCCAAAGTTCAGAACAGGACGCAACACAATGCGTTTTGCTGCAGCTGACCAGTTATGGATTTCCTCCATTTTTATTCTCTCTGTTATCCTGTAGATCCATACTTAATGAAAAACGTGGTACCTGCCAACTTTTTAGTAGAAGTGATCCATCAAAATTTTATTTCATATTAATAAACACTCCTCCACTGTGCTTGCTTGGAAGTACAGATATGCTCTTCCTGTTTCCATCTAAGGCACAAAAAGGCCTCCATTTATCTTCAGCTGATTTAAAAAATAATAAAATTCTGGCTTCCGTTGAGTACTTGAGACTACTGTTATGGCAAATTTCTAACCAGTACTGGAAATATTTCTGCTACCTTGTAAGAACCCTCAGAACTAAGTAGTGGATTGATGCGGCCCCCAAGGTAGGTGTCAGGAGGGCAGAGCAGTAGCGCGATGCATGTTCAATTGTTGGATTTCTGAAATTAACAGCAGGAAGGATTGTGGGTAGAGATTGTAGTTCATTGGCTAAAAGGCTGATAGATGGTTCAGATATAGATAAGATTTTCTTCCTTACTCTCAGATTTTAAGGTTAAAAACCTGTAAAATGTTCAAAAATCTCGGAAAGTAAAGTAAAATGATGGTAAGATACACATGTACTTATCAGGAAAAATGGTGATTTCTACGATATAGTATTAAAACATAGAGTTAGTCTTAAGGTATGAAGATTAGAGAGGCCAGTTAATATTTATGTAATGTACTAAAAAAAAATTAGGAATGAAATTCGCTGTTGCTTCTTAACCGAGACTGAGCAAGAGTCCAAAACTTTTTGATAGCGTGGGGTAGGACTGCCAGCTGTATTTCATCAGTCTCTATCAACCTGGAGATCCCATTTGCTGTAAGGAGCAAGATAACCTATTTCTTTTCAGACGTTCTGGGGAACTTGCTGATTAGAATGAGATATAATCAGATATGAGACACATAGACTGTTAAAGCGCAGACTTCTCAAAATCCCTTGGAATTGCATGCTTCAGCCTGATGGCTTCTTGGTGATAAAGGTCATGTTGTAATTTAAATTCTAGGTTTAAGAAATCTGGTGATATGTAAAATGTGTGGACGAGGGACAAATGCAGACTGCCCCATGAATGTGTTTTTTATTTCAATAGTTTGCTTTTAATGAAGTAAAAGAAATAAAATATCTGAATTGGTGTTTGGTGAGTTTGGGCTTTTTTTGTAGAGAACTTTTTCTCCTTGTCTCTTGAGTTGCTACTGTAGTGGGCTATGGCATAACATTAATGTTTGGGGAAAAAAATGGGGAGGGTGTAGAAAGCAAACACCTCAGTTCAGTTGAAGAAATTTTGAAAATTTTGTCCCAGAGACAATGCTGATGAGCTTGTACCTGATCTATAGATGTCTCCCTGTTACATCACTGGATAATGTGTCTTTTGTCTGTTTTCTGCTAAAGAAGGTGTTTCCCCCCACCCTTCCCCCCACATCAAGTTTTGTAGTTGATGTAATAATCTGTGCTGGATCCTGGGTCTGTGCTGGTATATGTTCCTTAGCTGATCAGCTATTGTTTTTAGAGCATTTAATGTAGATTTTTTTTTTTCCACATCTATTTAATGATATCTGAATATCTGAAGTCTGAATATCCTTAGCTTCTTTCCAGCTATGTTTTTGATTAAATTGATAACAGAGTTTGGAAGCTGGCTGTCCTTGGAACAACTGTGCTGGGTTAGTCTCTGTATAAAATCAGTGCAGCTACACATGAAAACACGAATTTTCTAAAGCTTACATAGGTATAGAACTGGTCTTTGTCCAGCACCAACAGTACAACCCAAAAGGGTAGGAACATGTGTTGTGTAGGAAGGCAATGAATAAAAGAAACCTGGTAAATGCTTTGCAGTGTGGAATTAGTGTTGGGAGGATAAATAGCTAATGAAAAATAACCTTTCATTTTATCACTGAAAGCAAAACAAAATAAACACGTGTCACTACTGGTGAGAAAAGAGAGAGGATTCTTAAAACTTGTCTCTATTCCAGATTTTACTAGAAAAATATCTTTGCGCAGGAGATGACTTTTCGGTAAGTATCCCTCATGCCATGGAGAGCTCCGTACTGGTTGGAGCATGCGCTGCCGCAGCCAGCATGTGCTGATGGTGTCGCATAGCAAAGCCAGGAATATTTCCGAACTCAGACAAGTGCTCAGCAATAATAAACCTGATTTGGTTTCTTATTGCAGTCTGTCTACTAACAGCATTCATAAAGAGCAAAATTCTGGCGTCAGAGGAGGAAGGATTTCATCTGCAGGACCTGATCCAATCCCCCAGAAGTCATTGATAGAGTCATTTCATTGACTTTAATGGGACTGAATTGATTCCTTTAATAGTATTTTTGTTCCTGTCAGTAGTTCATTTGGCTTTGCTGTAACCATTTACATGAGTAACGGTGGAAAACAGACTTTATATCAAGCTCTAGACTGAATAACTGTATGCTGTAGCAGGGCACTGGCAGTAGTTTCATTTCACAGTTGTTATTTTAAGTCTCCCTCAGTATGCTGGTGCAGCATGGAAAATTTCTTTAGCAAATTTGTGCAAGAGTTTGATTCTGTTTGGTGGAACTAAGTAAACAGACTTACCGACTAACTGAAATTAATGATACTTTGCACCCCTTTAATAAAGATTTCTTTTGTGCCAGTGCCTATTTTTGCCTTCAGATAATCAACAGTATGTTACAGGAGGCATTGAATCACTTTTATTTGCCCTACCTGATTACAGAACTGGTACAAGTCCAAGCTGACCAGACATATGGATTCATATTGAAAGGACTACAGCAGTTGTTACTTTAGGGATTATTATAGATGACTGATTTTTAAAACAAAGACTTGTTCTTTTTAAAAATAATATTCTAAAATTGATACCTTAATTGCCTTTATGTTATCTTATTCAGGGGAAATGTATTTCTGTCTAAGAACAACAACTGAATGAAGTATCATAGAAGAAATTCTGATTTTTTTGTAGATGGCATGTACAAATGTCTCACTTCCATGTGCTCATCATGAATGAATTATGTACAAGTTAAGTTAACACAAGTTCATTAAGAAATGCAATGATGAAGCCAGGAATATTTTTCAGACAACACTTAGCTACAAAGTTCAGTTTTTCTTTCTTTACCTAGTCTCAGCTTCCTGGTATTAAACAAAATTTTCACACTTGTGAAGGTGCCAACCTGCTTTTATGGTGTTTTTCCTTAGTTCCTTCTACATCTTGTGCATTCCTGATAATTAAACTTCAAAGTCAGTATTTGCTTTAAGAGAGTGTGAGTTTGGGCATCTTTGAGTGTGTTTGATTAGTTCTGTTGGCTGCTTGGATAGAAAATCCGTTTCTCATTCTAGTGTGTGAATAGATTCACAAATGGAGGGATGAAGAGGGTCGCTTTTCGGAGAGCCACCGGGTAATGACAATCACACCGATGCGGTTACATGCCGTTCCAACTTTACTGCTCCAATTAGCCCAATATATATCCTGTTAATACAATATGCTTTGTGTTCACGCACCAAGCACAAGCTACAATAAGCTTAGTCTTTGATTATCGTTATCAATCCTTGTGGGTGTTAGATGCCCTTGCTGCAGTAAGAACATCCTGATGTAGGTTTTGCAAAGTTCTTGCAGATACAACTTTGTTACCTCTTTTTAAGCTTCAAGGCGACTGTATGAGCAGAGCATTGTTTAAGGTCCAAGTTGGATTGTCCAAACTTTCTAGGGGTATACTGTGTCCTTGTTCTGCAAGGAATTCCCCTACATATCCCTCTTTTTCTTTTTGGACAATCCACACTTGATGTACTATCCTTTGCAATCCTTTCTTTAATCAATCCTTTTAACCATTCTGGGAGGTTTCCCAGCAATCCTGTAAGCCAGCTGTCTAACAACCCTTGTTCTTGTTGAATCGCATTCACTTGCTGTTTCAGGTATTGAATACTCTTGTGTATAGACTCACTGTGGTCACTCAGATTCATACAGCACAGTCCTTCAAAATCTTCACATCCATGTCCTTGGGCTAATAATAAAAAATCAATAGCTGCTCGATTTTGTAACAAAGCATGCCTTATGCTATTTTGATCTAATAACAACGTCCTCCTTTTTGTTTTTGACAAGCCAGACTCCATGCATTTAACGTTTAACTGCTATCATAAAACATTTTAAAATACATTCCAATATCATCAGTGTTATCAGTATTCCAATCAATAAAACAACTCCATGAATCCTTCCCCTTAGGCAGCACTTCAGGTGAGTTCATTAACTATAAATGAAAAAGAACAGAACAAAGCACTCCCCACAACAACAAATTCTATCAAACACAAGTTTAACACAGAAAACCATATTTTAAGGTTTAACCAAGTCATATCCTTGCTAGAAAGTGTGATGCGAGAGATGCCCCTGCATCAATCCCAGGCCTCTGTTATCTCAGGGTGGATGTGCTGCTTGTCGAGCACACAAGGCCAGGCATTAATCCAGTGAGATGTCTGTGTTTTCTGACACCTTAGGTGCAAGTTGTTTGGGCGTACCTACAGTCCCCATCCCCAATCGCCCTAAATCATCCAGACCCGCAGTCACTGGGGAGCCCCTGTTGCAGCAAGGTCTCTGGAGAACCCTCCTGACAATTGGGAAGTCCTACGCAGTGCGTCCACTCGTAGGTGAGATTTCCAAAGTTGCTGCAAGAGGGTCCAGCTTTTATACTATTAAATAAACAACCTTACGAAACTTTGAATGCGGGAACATCTGGTGTTGTTTGCTCCGTTGAATTCTTCTCACAGCTTGGCCAGGGCTGAGGAAGAGTACAAGGGAGTCTCCCTATCTATTTTGGTGCTTAATCACATACTTCTAACAAAGCAGAAGGCAGCTAGTTTCCCACCTTGCTTTTAGCTAAAGAAAGATCACTCTGCAGGTTAGTACCAGGAATCTTAACACCTATTATGTGGCTTTGGTTAGACAGTCTCACACAACCAACATAAGCTTCATTGTTAGTCACACACTGAGGATACATATCAGTAAAACAGGTAACTTTGAAAACAGTTATATTTTCCCAGAATTTCTCTGCCATAAGCGTAAAGACCTTCAATCGCCCTGCCATGGCTCTAATCAGCATGAGCGGAGGCTGGAGGTTGGGATCTTCGCCAAGGACCAACATCAAAGGAACTGTCGTCCTCCTCCAGATGCCCAGCTCTCTGCGCAATTCCCTCATAGTTACTCCTCAATCCTTCTTGCAAATCGGTGACATTAATCAGGCTAGTCTATATTGCAGTTTCAATTTGAAAGGACAAAAGGTTCACACAACTCGTTTGAATTGCAATCTCTTTCTGCAGTGTAGGTGCTAAGTCAATTAAATCATTAGTGAGCTCAGTAGCAGCAGCATTTTCACCAATATCTGCCAAATCGCCTGTGGTGCTCGCCACGCTCCTCTCAGAGCTAGCATGAGCCGTAACTGTTTCTTTTGCTCGCTGTAATATTTTCCAGTCATGAGGTTCCCAATTCAACTGTCCGTTGGTTGATATCATCGGGCACGCACGTGTGTTAGCTGCTTTCCAGTCGCCCTCTATAATTGCATCTCTAATGACACCGCTCCGTCTCTGTTGGATCGAATCTCTCTCTGTTGAAGTCAGTCGCACTAGATCAGAACCTGGGTGCAGTGGTGCGGATGGTTCCACAGGGGTGATAGAGGACAATGGCTTAACTGTTTGTGGCGTTGGAAACTCTGTCCTGGGGAGCTTCCAATCCATACAACGCCTAGCTCTTTCACCTTTATGCCGTCTTCTCTGCCATCTAGCATACAGTCCCACTTCACGCCACTCAGCAGAGCTAAAAATTAAAGCCGCGTCTTTCATCTTCCCTCTTTCCTGTGCCCATTTCACAAGGGCAATAACTTCTTTCTCTTTTATTTTTTCTCCTCTCTTAGAGAGACCAACTTCTCCCTCCTTTGCCTTTTCTCCTCTCTTAGAGAGAATACTAATAAGGAGGCGAGTTGCCGTGACCGTTTCCATCGCGGTCTTACCGTGGCAGGGGTTTGATTGGCTGCTCAAACTCTGGTCTCTGGTGCCCTTTTGGTCACACCCCGGACACTCCCGCCTTCAGCTC
Organism: Apaloderma vittatum; assembly: GCF_000703405.1. NCBI lineage: Eukaryota > Metazoa > Chordata > Aves > Trogoniformes > Trogonidae > Apaloderma > Apaloderma vittatum. The sequence continues at coordinate 203,442 of NW_009714190.1, read as the reverse complement.
TCCGGCTCCCAAATCAGCCTGGATCCGATGCTTCGGAGTCTTTCTGCATTTAAGCAATTTTTCGCATTTAAGCAATTAATGAGGGTCCGTGTTTGGACGCAAGATGAAGAGGGTCCCTTTTTGGAGAGCCACCAGGTAACGACAATCACACCAATGCGGTTACATGCCGTTCCAACTTTACTGCTCCAATTAGCCCAATATATATCCTGTTAATACAATATGCTTTGTGTTCACGCGCCAAGCACAAGCTACAATAAGCTTAGTCTTTGATTATCGTTATCAATCCTTGTGGGTGTTAGATGCCCTTGCTGCAGTTAGAACATCCTGATGTAGGTTTTGCAAAGTTCTTGCAGATACAACTTTGTTACCTCTTTTTAAGCTTCAAGGCGACTCTATGAGCAGAGCATTGTTTAAGGTCCAAGTTGGATTGTCCAAACTTTCTAGGGGTATACTGTGTCCTTGTTCTGCAAGGAATTCCCCTACAGAGGGACATTTTGTCTTTGTGACAAGAAGAAGAAGAAGTTGTAAAAGGTGGTACGACTGGGCCACGCATGATTTGCATCTGGAGACTTCTACAGAGCAGTTTATGGTTTTCTTTCTCAACTCTTTTCACCTTGCAAAGGTCTACTATGAATTTTTCATCCTGTGCAATATGTTGTCAGCCTGTTGCTACCCAGAGCTCACATCCGAGTTTGAGGAACTGTAGTTCTGTAAAAACCCTTTTGGATGATTTATGCAGACGCAAGGGAAAATTCCTTTAAATCTGCTTCCAATCCTGTTTTACCAAGGAAATAGTATCCCTATGCAATGAGCATAGATAAATCACATTAAATACCTAAAATGCGACACATCAATGCTTTTTTCCACCCTTACCTTGGGGGCTCTCCATAGGTCCCAAGGGATCAGCTAGCATTGTATCTACAGCCAAATAATAGTCCAAGTGAGATAATAATGCTACGTATGGCAGGAGGTTGGGAACTGCTAATTCCCTTGGTTTGATTCAGGGGCACCGGATCTGTGTGCTGCTTCCCGGTTGCATGATGCGTGAATAGTACCTGGGCTTTGCTGCTCTCTCTGCCCTGGCTGTGCCAACCTGTTAAGTGATTACCTTTTCATCCTTCCTCCTGTGATGCAAGCAAATCCTTCATTGTCAGATTCTGAGATCACAGTTAGTATAATCTTAGATGAGAAAAGTCAAATTATGAATATATTCTGAATTTTTGGAGTCGACATCAATGTGTTACTTGTCCAGACCTTTAAGGACTGTGAAATGCAAGACTGATCTGGAGAAACCTGGTTTGTTACCTTGCTACTAGTTGTTCTGCCAATAGACGTCCAAACAAAATCAGATGTCAGAATGACATACGGATGATAATCTACTTAGAAATCATTCTAACACACTGTAAAAATATTTACAGGCTTCTACGATGAGGCTTTTCCTGATTAGGGAAGTCAAAGAATAGTTTTCCCAGCAGGCCTGTGGTTAGCTCATCCAACTCGCTTCTGTTTTAGTTGGCATGCGTTTCCTTGAAGCAACTAGAAGATGAAAAATATTTGACTTGGGCTCTGCAGGAATGGAAGCTTTTTCCCCAAGACACCACCACTCTGGAAAAAAAACAGCAACAAACCAGCAAATAATTCAAGTTTGTACTGCATTTGTGCAACAGAAATCCATGACACCTTTGACAACCAAAATCCCAGACTGAGATGAAGACTTACATTTTGATTTTTCAATGAGAAAAATAAGGGTAGTATTTTACTCAGGTTTTCTAGTATGTGGATGTTTTTGCTACCTGAAGTGCTATTTTGCTGCTATATGCTATGAAGTGCTATATGCTGCTATTTTGCCTTTTTGTCCACAGCATACTGTTGTTTTCAAACTGCACTTTAGAAATTTTTTTAGCCAGATTTCCTGGGTTTAAAGCCTGTTTCAGAAGCATTGGTAAGAAAAAATAAAAAACCTTCATTAAAAGCTACAGCTTTTGTCTGGAACAACAATGTAACCATTAACTGTGTGAAAACAGTTTTTGAGTGACAGGAGTCTTTTATTTCTCTTTTGCTGCACATGTCTATGGTGGGGTAGTTTCCCTGTGAATTGTTGTCATAGGGAGTGGTGACACCAAATCCGTGTAACTGAGGGCGCAACAATCGCATGCTAGAGTGGTGTCAAAAGCTGTGTTCTCAGGATTTGGGGATGTTCTCAGCATTTTGTGGCCTGGGAAGGGCGTTTGGTTATAAATTAAAGCCATCGAAGCATAGATGATGGTCTTTGAATTGGAAGAGATTGAATGGCCCTTGGATTAAAGAGATTGAGAAATTTTGGCCTAGAGGCCTGAGGAGACTTGAGGCTCCTCTTAAAATAAGGGAAGAAGGCCTTGAGCTCCCTGGCTACTTTGTACTCCCAGAGCCACACACATTTTGCTGCTGGAACGGGGTTTGGTCAGCCTTGTTCCCGTTTGACTGCTGGAGATAGTACTCTCTAGGGAGCTTCTGCTGGAGATGGGTGTTGAGTTTGTGTCTGGGGGGGGGTTGGGTAGCCATTGGCTATCTTTTTGTGAACTTGTTGTGTGGGCTTGCCCTATGACCAGTGGTGGAGGCATGAAATTCAGTTCACCTCATTTAGACACCCATATCAGAGATCAGTCTCAGTTTAAAAGTGGCTACTTCTGCACAGAGAGTGTCTGGATTTGCAACTCCTATGAGGCAAAAGAAAAGCTGTATGGTGGATCTTGAAAATATCAATTGTTTTAGTGTGTTTTGTAAAGTAAATCCTTCCCTAACCTCCTCCCCCAAACTAGCAAACCAAAAAACCCCACCAAAACCTAGCAGCATATGGATTTCTGATGGAGGAGACTAAATTTCTCTCACTTGTAATCTGATCTGTTTTGGAGATGCAAAGCCTGTAGCCCCACTGGTGAGGGAATATTGCCATGTGCCAGCCTCAAGTTTTCTGTTCCTCAGCTTTTGTTTAAAGGAGGATTTAACTCGCTCAGGAAGGGTGAGGTGGTCATGTGTCGCTCCTGCTAACCTGGTATGCACGCTGGCAACGTTCCTGGACTTTTCATAAAAGAGATTCAAGAATCGAATGAAGCCTGCCTATCTTGTTCCACGGGATTAGAGGGATGCTTTATCAGTGAATAATGTTAGTCGTACTTTGTGCTTCCTATAGTTTACCATCTGCCTTTCAAAAACGTGAGGTGGTGTTTCCCTGGTGTAACGTTAGGTGAATCATGAAGGGTGCAAACTCTGAGTGATTTGTTTTTAAAGAATTGAAGGAAGTGTAAACTTCGTATTTGCTGTTTACTGATTAATATTTAATTGAAGGTGAAATTAAAAATTAAGCAGGCAAATGACTCAAACATGCTAAAAAGCAGCAACACTGTCTTACTGTGGCTGACAAATGACAATGGATTTCTAAGAATAGAAGCAAATATTAATATATAGTGATGATGGCACAGTGAGTCAAAAGAGATGCTTTGATTGAGGGTGGTGGACACATTCCACAGAAAGATCCTGTAGAAACGTCTTTGACACAGAGTCACGTTGCATCACTAATGAAATTGGTAGATAGTTCTCAGAAAATATTAATAATTTTCTTTTTACTGTGGTGGTGTGGAACAGTTTAAGAACGATTTTATTTCATTAGAGGAATGTTTAAAAAGCTCACAGGACCAGAAAAACCCTGTAAATTCTCTGTTAGGTGAATGGCAGTTGTTTTTTGTGGGTGTTTTTTTGTCTGTATTTGTGTCTTTTTGTTATTGTTTAATTATTTAGATTTTTTTTTTTTTTTTAACACCATGACTGGTCTAGATGCCCAGTATTTTGAGATCTGGGAGCATAGTTATCTTAGGAGTAGATTCTTTTTTGCCCATGGAAAGTAAACAGCAGTCTGCCATTTTAGCTATTATTGATGCCTCATTTTTTTTCACCACGTTTTTCTGGATCTTCTCTTTTTATGATCAAATCTTTTTTGGTATGACTATCAGCAGCAACTTACTGTAGGTGGAACCAGGAAGAGTCTGAAATGCTGATTTTAGGGAAGGGGGGGCATATTATCAGTGGATGGTTGTGGTAATTCAGTGCCTCTTGGGAAGAAGTCTGTGATATTTCTATCCTACAATTCTTTCAAAATAAAGCTACAGGCTGGTGTTGTTTCTATTCATAATACTGATCCATCCTGTATAGAAAAAGATAAAGCAGTAGTAAGGTCTTTTCTGCGTGGTATGCATAGGGAATTATTAATTGATAACTGTGAACACTGTCCAGCATGCAAGCATGGAAAGTTGTGTGTTGTTTGCAGAACAGGCTATCATCACTTGGCAAATAAAGGCCTTTTTAAATTAGTACTTCCAGTTTTTCTTTATTGCTTACTGTAAGCCATGTTTTGTGCTGATTTTTTTTTTTTCCTCTTGTGAAGTTGAAAAGCAATATGTGAAATCAAGGCTGGCAAAAGTTTGTAGCGCTAGAATATATGTCAATAAATGGGATGGGTAGACGGAGCATGTATCAGTTGACTGCTATTTTAATTGCATTCTTTCATATTGTAGTGTGAAGCTTTGGTATTTTTTTTTCCTTCACAGAAATCAAAGGAATTTTAAGGTTTTTTATCTCTATGTGAGAGGACTGGTAGAGATTCAGTTTGTCTAATTGAGCAAGGTACACTAGACAGCTCCAAAGCAGATAATGTCACTGTGGTAATGAGGAATTAATGCAGACAGTGGCCTGATCTTTCCTGCGTGCGGAGCAGTGGAAATGCCAAGCCTAGATGTTAGGTTAACTGTATGCGGGATGGGAGATTAAAATTGGGACTTGAAATGCTTTGAGATCCCCTTTCTGTGTGTACTCATATCCACTGTGTATTGCTGTACCTAAAAAGTTCAAAATATGCACTTTGACTGTGACAGGTTTGTCGGTCATTAGTCTGATGTTGTGCTCTTTTAAAGATTTTTTTATTATGAGAAAAGTATTCCGAGACCTATAGATTAGACAGTGTGCACACACTAACCCGCCTGAGGCAAAAAAGAAATCTTTAATCTCTGTTAAAACTCTCTGTGCCAAATATAATAGCTGGTTGCAGCAGTATTTAAACCAACTTCATTAGAATATGGGAAGGGGAAACAGGTTTTAAAGGCTGGTTTTAGCAAGTAATCAACTGTCTCCCAGATGGTCAAAATGTGACTTGTTCAACACTGCACATGGTAAAAGGAGGAAAAAAAAAGAAGAAGAAAAAACCTACGCCACCCTGCCCTGTGTGTATGTGTGTTGGCTCTGGGCTCACGTGTTCGTAGCTGTCGGGGTGAAGCTGTTGGCGAGTGGGCTCACAGGCGGTGCAGAAGGAGAGCACCCCAACAGCTGCCCTCTCTGAGGCACAGCTCGGGCTGTTGAAGACACTTGAGTGTTTTAGCTCTTTCCTGGGGTATTCTTACTTTCACAGAAGGCAAGGCCGCAAGATGTAATGTATTTAAATGTATTCTGAATTTGCATTGCTGGCTCTAGTTTTTCCACCGGTTTTGCAGTCCTTGCGCTGAAAAATGATTTTGCTGTGACCCATTATGAAAACTAATAGTGTTTTGCTAATTTTTGTTACCTTGTAGCCCTTATGAGAGAGTCTTTGTTCTCGTCAGATGAAAGATTGATGTGGCTGTATGAAGCAGAGCATATAGGAGAGGTGCATCTAGCATGCTGGACTAATAGCTTACTTATTAATATTCATGAGTCATCTCATTTAACAGGTGCTCTTGGGACTTGATTAAAGGAAGCAATGCTGCTATTGGTGCTTTAGCTGTAGAGAGCTTTATCTAAGACAGAGCTAGTGTTATCCTCGTTGTCGATGCTAGCTCTGACTGCCAGCAGTATTTAACAGGACATCTCTTCAGTGTTTCTGCATAGCTTTTCTTAAATGACAAGTCAAACTGCAATGCTCGAATACATTTGAAATCACCTTTGTGTATAGCATTACTGCTTACTCTTGTAACGAGTCCTTTCTGTTTGGTCCCAAAGGTCCAGAGGAAGAAATGACCATGTAGATTCTACAGCTTGGGTGCAGCATAATGGGAAATGGTGAATGGAGTGGAGCTGGTCTGCAGCCTTGAAAGCAGCTGTTCTGTGGACCACTAGTCAGTCAGGGACACCTTGCACACCAGAGGCATCCTCCAAGTCGCTCGCCGGACACACACTGGATTCTTTTTAATTTCTTAGATTGGAATTCAAGATTCCTTTCCTTCAATTTTTAAACAGTTTTAAGATTGTATCAACCGTAAAGAGTGGAGCAATATAATCAGCAGCAATGGGTGACATGACAAATAGCGATTTTTATTCCAAGAACCAAAGAAATGAGGCCAACCATGCAGGAGAATTTGGGTGCACACTGCAAGAACTGCGCTCCCTCATGGAACTTCGAGGAACGGAAGCAGTAGTAAAAATTAAAGAGACGTATGGGGAAACAGAGGGGCTCTGCAGACATCTGAAGACATCACCAACAGAAGGTAAGTGTATTTCACTTCAGCTGACTCAGGGGACTTACCTTTTTAAGTGCTCTCTGTGTAGTGAAAGAAAGAGCTTTTTTTTTTTTTTTATGTCAAACCTGAACACAATTCTTTTGGCAGTGCCATTATTCCCAACAATAATAAACCAAAAGAGGAGTCTTCAGAGAAGGACGATAAAAATGGTCTAGCTATAGCTAAAGCTGGCGTGAGAATAAAAGGAGCGCTGTTTATTCAAATGGCTAAACACATTGATTCTTCCTTAAAAAGCAGACCAAAAAACCAGCACCTGTTTCATGGCATTGCAAAGTGGCTTTAACATATGCTCTTTGGGTTAAGAAGGTACAGAATAGCTACTTCAGTAGAATTTCTAGGTCTTCAGACATCTTGAGAATATGAAATGGCCTTTTGAGATACACATTATGTTACTTTGTAGATCAGTAAGTAATATATATTTTTTGTGGTTACTAATCTTGACTTACTGTATTACCCTAGATAGTTTTGCTTAAGTTATCAATATATAACTGTATAAATGTTTTTATTAGTTGGACTTCTTTTATGTGTATAATTAAACTGCTTACTTTTATGACTGGCATTTTTAAACATACTTTTCAGTATCTATTCTTCCAAGTGTTTTTGGAGTTCCGTACCTGGTCGTCAGTCATTAGTATGGTTTTCAACAAATACCTCCCATAAAGCGTTGGCAATGGTGGGTTATTTTCCTCACGTCCTGCAATTTTCCTCTTCACCAATTCTTTCTTTCTTCTTTAGTGCAAGTAAAACCCTAATTCTCGGAATTCTATTTTCATTGCTATATTTTCATCTCCAAGGAGCATTAACACTTCTCGAAAAAAAAAAAAGTCTTTGAGTCTGTAGTATTTATCTTGTCTTGTAAAGTAGCCAAGATGTTCATTTTAAGTTATCTTCTTTTTCAGGAAGATAGAAGTCTTGGCGTTATTCCATTCTCTCCTTTTTTAAACTAATCATTTAGATACCTCCATTGTTTAAATGCTTGAAAGTCTTGAATTATTGGTGTAATCATAAACATGTCAATTGTAGAGTCACACTGTGTGATATAATAAATTGCACTAGTTGAAGAGTCCCAAAGGAGCTGCTATCAATGCCTTGTCTTCAAGTAAGTTCTTCATGGTCTTACACTTGATCACATACAGTCTCAGTATTGCTTAAGCACTATAAACCATAAAGCTGTGAACGGTACCTTTTAAGCAAAGGTTTATTAAGTTAATTCTGCATTAAAAGGAATGGCCAACTTCAATGGTGCTTCAGCATTCATGTGCGGTCTTGAATTCTAGAGTAGCTCGTGGCAGATGGAACATTTTACAACAGACCTCTTCCACTTTTTAGTCTTACTGAAATACCTGATCCTTCTTACAGGACCTCATTTGCTACCTGAAGATTGCTCCCTGTAGGAGCACTGAGGTAGAAGAATGAGAACCTGCCACTTCTCTGGGATTTCCAGATGTCTATCAGTCTTTCAAAAGTGGCCTAACAGCTGTTGCACATGAGAGAATCAACTTCTCAGAGAATATACAGTGATTCTGACATATCTCTGGCACATCTGGGGAAATCCAGAGAGAAGTGCAGGATCTCTATATTTACATAACAGTTTAAACACTGATTTATAAATATCCCATTAGGGATTCAACATCTTAAATACCCCCCAGCCCTTTATAGAATGTCAAAGCTGAAGTCTCAATCTCGGAGAGCCTGGATCACTTCAGTGACTTCGTTAAAGTTTTGCCAACTTATTCTAGTGATTAACCTGGTCAATGTGAACTTCAAAGGAGATGTTAATTGCATTATCTGTTCAATTTATGACATCAGGGAAACTTAATTCCTCGTATCGGAACAGAGTGTATGGATCCAACTACTGTGGCATGCTGACTCCAGCAGTAATCTATATCTGATACTTCAGATAAGGTAACTTTCCTCTAAGCCTTACGTGCACTTCATCCCTTGTGCATTAGGGAAGAACATTTCCAGCTTCAAATGGCAATCAGCATAGCCTTGGAATCATGAAGACTCTGCTGGGTTTTAATTTGAAATTAGATCACATAATAGGAATGCCCAGTCACACTAAGTTTTCATCTATTTTTTAATTGTTTTACTTGGAGAGATCGTTTTAGGAGGGAATTTCTCTGAAATATGTCATGTCAAACTCAGAAATTTTGATCTGAGAGAGAGTATCTGTAAGAATTCAATAGAAAACTTTAAAGGCTTGTGTCAAATATGACCATATGTTTAGATATAAGTCCCTAGCCATCGCTTTTCTTGTATGCAAGCACAGTGAAGAAAGTTAAAATACAGAGAAAAGGTTATTCTGAAGATACAGCTATTCATAGAGGAAAGAAACATATGGAAATGAATTTCTCACATGGAAATGAATTTTTAGCATCAAGTAGACCTGATGTACAAATAAATTATTGACATTCATAGCAGAGGCTCCCAAGGAGTATTATCTTTTGGCATTTGCAGCAAACTCTAAATTTCCAATGGAATATCTGTATGAAATCCCGTAATTTGCCACTACACCCAAAACTCACTTTTCCAACCAGCTGCTTTTTTGGTGAAGCACTGAACTTCCACTGTTTGTTATAGTTCAGGGCTGCACATTTTACACAGTTTTATGAGGAATAACAGAACAAGAATTACTGCAGGGCATTTCTTTCAATAAACCAAATAAATTCTTGCTGACCAAGAGTCTGGGGCGAATATAAATGAAACGGCAAAGGGGACTTGACTCTTGTATTTGGTTCTTTCCAGGCTTGTGAGCTCTTTAAAAAATTTAGTTTCATAAAGTCTCTGTCATTTTGTGGGGTATGGCTTCAGCAGTTACTGGAACAGAGGGAAAAAAGGTATCCTGGAAGTTGGCACATTCTACTTTTGTCACACGTGACTAATCTGAATTTGCTGGCTTACTCAATATTTAGGAAATAAGAAGTAGCAATTAGCTCCGAGTCTACTCAGCAATTCATTTCCCATATTAATATGTGATCTATCACCTGGTGGTTTGGTAGAATCAATCACTCCTGGTGTAAGCGCTTTTTCGAAGCTCTGTTTTAAAGGCCTCAAACTTCCCAAGGTAAGACATTTTACACATAAAACTGAAATGTTACTTCTGCTGTTGTGAAGATACATTTACCAGTGTTTTCTGAACTCATGTATTAATTCAGTGTGGAGTTTTAAAAAGCTGCTGAATGTTGAGTAGAATAGTATTTGCATGATGAATGAATTCATATCATTATTATGGATTACAAGCCTTCAGCCTCCTCTTTAAATTTTCTTTGATCGCTTTTCTAACTATAGATGCAGTGTGGATCCCAGCTTTCAGTTATGCCAAAGGGATTTCTTGCGTCAAAGTGATTATATTGTAATGAAAAGCTACCATTTAAGTGCTCATAAAAAGAACCTCCCCAAAATCTATGGAAAAAATTTATATGAAAAAATGCAAATACACATCTCCTTGAATTTTCTTTAAAACTATTTTTATTCAAACTAGTTTCACTTTCATTATTATAGTAATATAGAAAATAAGTGGGCTCTAGCTCACTGTCATTTTGCAAAACAACGCCGGATCCCCCATTGGGCAGAGCTGTGATGACAGTTGTATAATTTTCCATGCAATCTGAGTCTCTGAGGCCCACTCGAGCATTAGTGATACCTTATAAAGGACAGCTGGTAAAATGTGATGAGTTAGTTGGATGAATACCAAATGAGACTGGAATCCACTATTTCTGATGCTTAACTGTATTTTACCCAGAATTTTATGTAGTATGCTCCGATTCACAGTAAATCTTTCATCCACAGTCCCTTCATTTTCAGAAGAACATTTATTCATTCTAAGAATACATTATTGGATTAACTTCCATGATTTCTTGCTCAAAACATTAGGATTCAGTAATTTCCAGGGCATATGAAAAGTGAAGGTGTGTATAACGATGCTTCTTTCATTTTTACATAAAGGAAATACTTTTCCCAGGGTCATATCTGTACGATAATACCTGAAACAGCAGCACCAATAGATGTTACACATCAGTGATCACGTTACAGCTCGACAGGAGAAGTTTCTGTTGGTGTTTAGTGGATACTCGATAGTGTTAGCTTCTAGAAATGGGTCTGGTGGAGTGCGAGAACACCTCAGATGGGATGTTATTAAGTGAGCCAGTGGAACCTACTTTTAATATGAAATAATAAAAGGTTTGGGTTTATTATTTTTTTAGCTGTAGTTCTCTTAGGATGCTGCAAAAAAGCTTAATGGTAAGAGAAAGTACTCTTCAGCAGTTAAATGCTAGTATTTCTAGTGTATAAGTTGACTTTTTAATCATCATAACTGCCTTAGTTAAGATGGATACAAGATAAGTTACTCTCTTTTCAAATATGTGTTTGTTACTTAGGAGATATGGACTGAGTATCAATTAGGCCAGCTGTGTAGGTGTATTTATTTTTCATTGCAGTTTTAAAAGCCTTTTAAAATTTTACGGATGAGATAAAAGATTAAGAAAGACTGAATGCAACAAAATGAGCCAGTTGCTTTTAGTACTCACTAGTCTTGTTTCAAGCTTGCTTCTATAAAAATACACCTTTAATAACGTAATTTTCTGTTTTCAAGCTAATCTTGCAAGTAAATACTGAACTTCAGTTAGATATACCACTACGTTCTTATATGTTAAATTAGCTACAGATATGTAAATAATTTGGAAACAAATTGAGAAAGGGATGGGAGGCACTTGATTTAGACAAATATAAGTTTAAAATAAAAATATAAAATAATGGATTGCCAGAGATTCAAATCTATAAAACTGCACTGTAAAAAATAGATAATGAAAGGGAAGAAATTGTTAATAGCATCATTTTAGCTGCCGCTAAAAGAATACATGAAATCACACATCAACCATTGAGTATTATGTATAAATTCAAGATTTTCCTAAATTTCTTTAGTTTCGAGGTTAGAGTTAGTATCATTCTACTCATTAAATGATTTTTTTAAAAAAGCTATGTTGCCAGCTCTCCTAAAGCAGGTTCTAAGAATTTGGGTGTGAGGCTGCGTGGAAATCTTCAAAGCAATGTAAAAGAAGACCCGCTTCTCCTCTCTGCGGATCGCCATGCTGTCTGATTCCTCGCCCTTACTTGTGGCGTCAAAGCATAACGTGTAGTTCAGGCCAATTGTGCCAACACACTCAGGCCAGAAGCCAAACTGCAAGTACACATCTAGTCCTTATTTGTACATGTTCTCTCCACACGGAAGGGTTGGTTTAAACAATGAAAACAGCCTTTCCCCATGAAAAAAAAAGCCTTCAATATTGTCACAGTGAAGGCCTCAAAGAGATGCCTTTTCCAACACTTTTTTCCTACCTTGCATGGGCAGAAAAACCCACCAACAAACTTCTAAGCTCATATATCAGCTGGTTACTCGTGCAGCACCAAGCATGGTTGAGCTGCTAAGAACACTTTCCTGTAGGCACTTTGGAAAACACTTGTCACCTTTGCTGGCCTGCCCCGCTCCCCACAACCCCCCTGGGTACCCCTGCCTGCTCCTGGGAGCTGTGCTTGCCAACCTTCGGGACACTTCTAGTTAGAGGCTGGTTAGCTGAGGAGGAAGGTAGGGTTCTGGACACTCCTTCTTTGTGAAGTTAGTGTTGCTGTTGCTGAACAGGTAACGTGGGTGGGTTTGTACAGCCTCTGACTTTTAGGGACAAGCCTGGGAAAACCCCAGTGGTGCCTGCCTGCCTGCTTGGGGCGAGTGGGAAGCCCAGGAGGGGACACACGGGCTGTGCTCTGGGGCCACCCTATCTGCCTCCGCTTTCTCACCGCAGAGGAAAGCCCTGAAGCAATTATTATTTATCGAGCTCTTTGCAGCTCTGTTCTGTGGGGAAATGCTGGGTCTGACCCAAGTTCCCATTAAACACCATTGTCATAGTAGGTCTTTCAAGATTATGAACAGATGGAAACAATCGAGGCAAGACAGTTGTGTGTTAATAACTCATGTGAGGCAAGGAGATTTGCTTTGGCATACACTGCTGCCTGAAAGTCCTATATACATGCCTCTTAAAGTTGTAATACTTGGCCTTAGCGAGGTTGAAGTTGGCTCTTTATACTTGTGTATTCCGACGGGTGTATCAGCACAGCGCAGTGCAAATGTCCCGGTTCAGGGATTTCCTCACCGTGCTCCTGGGGCCCATGGAAACTTGGGGGTAAGGCAAAAGGTACATTTGACATGCCTGCTGTCCACAGTATGTTATATATCCCTACAACAGTGTCTACATGCTTCATGATTTGAGAGGAGTGCTTGGAGCATTCTTGGCAACTGCAGTTACTTTCCTTATCTAATATTTCCATTGTTTGTGTAATGGAACAGCAAGCATTCTTCCAAAGGTTACCCAAACATAAGCATCTCATATGAATGGCTTAGATTTTTCTAAATGATAAGTACAATTTTGTTGCTCGTTTTGTTTCTGGGTTTTGGCATGTCTTGCCACTTGCTGATTTACTTTGGCTTTGTTCATTTGCTTGTGGAAAGCTAGAGAAAGACTGCATGATGCATTTTCCCCTTGAAGCTTTTGAAATAAGTGTAAGCTAGATCACCTACTCCTTTGGAGAATCCTAACTAGTTTGCAAAAACCTTCTCTCTGTGTAGCCAGGATTGCTTTAAAGTAAGGTTAGGGAGGGGAGAAAGCAAGTGAATGTCTTCTGCTTGTTGTATTTTCTGAGGCCAGTGCTGATTTCTTTATGTGATTACCCAGAAGGTTATTTTCCTTCTAATGATTATCTTACTTTAGCAGGTGCAACACTTTTAGAAAGGAGGCTGTTTTCATGCAAACTGAACTCACTTTACCTTTAAGATAGTACTTAAAATACATGCAGGCAGTATTTACTCACTACAGACATACATTCTACTGTTGCAGCTCAGATTTAGATGAACAGAATAATAAATGAGTGTGAGTTTTTGCACTTATTTCGCACAAGTCTAATATTTGTTATTTGTAATTAGCTCAATTACAACTACAATGTGTTGTAAGTCAAAGTCTGGCCCAGCAACTTTAAGCAATTCTTTCCCTCCTTCTAAAGAGGTTATCGTAGGTTAACATTTGCCATCATGTATTGTGCCACAGGTTTCTCCTTGATCTAAATACAATGATGCAATACAGTACGTCATTCCCTTTTTGTAAAATAATAAGTGATGGAAAGCAATGCCAGTTGGTAAATGTGTCATCCCATTATTAGAAGTAGTGGTTTGAGTTTGTTGATACAACTAGCTCATTTATTGTGTGAAAAAAAAGATGAGACTGAATCTTTAACATAATAGCAACAGTGTACGTAATGATGGGGGACGCAATTTTTAGATTTCAATAAACTGGCAGTTATGTCAGTTGTCAAAGTTGCAAAGTAGATTTGCGTTAGTGGTGCTCCTTCAGAAGGCCGTTAGCCTTTGCTTGGAAGATCAAAAGGTATTATTCTGCTGTGGGCTCTTTCACGCACATCTATCAAAGTGGCTTCTGCGCCGGGAAAGGAAGAGCCGTGTGTTATGAGATGGACCCAAAAGGAGAGAAGCAGGATGCTGCTGCTGAGCTGTGTGGCAGCTTTCCTTTGTACAGCACGCCCGTTCGCTGTGGAGCCTGTGTAAGAGTAACAGGACTGCAGAGGAGAAAAAAAAAAATAATCACATGACAAATACCTCACCTCTATTGTATTGCAGTGCTCAGGAATCCGTAAATACATATAGTGTGTCAGCCTTGAGTGAGAGCTAATTTGTCTTCATTTGGTTCTTCTTTTGAGAAAGCTGCAGGAAGAAAGCAAAGTCCATTATACCAAATGAATAATCCAATCGATGTAGCCAGTTTGCCCTTGATGAAATTAAGCTTTGTCTTTGCGGTATATCAGAGAGAGTGAAGGGGTTTTTTCCATATTTTGTCAGTGTCCTGTGAAAGCAGTTGACATGTAGAGGTTTTATTCTTTTGGCCCTGCTAAATGTGGGAGCACAACTATTTATCATTTGTCTCAGCTGACGCTTACAGGGTGCAGAAAGTGCTCCCTTTACAATACCATCTCAAAATTGAAAGGTAAAATGATTACCTGTGTCTCTATTAGGCATTCCCATTGTTTTTGCCAAGTGTCACTGCAGTGATGCTGTTTCTAGTGGAGCCATGGGAACTGGGAAACTTTGCTACTGAAATCTTTGTAAGGATCATCTGTGGATTGGACAGATTATGACAATGCCATTTCTCACAATAATTGAAATTTTGAATTATATTTTATTCAGCATCGCATTTAGATTTTTTTCATGAAAAATGGTTATGCTGTTTGTTGAAAGAGAAAAAGAATTTTGGATAAAATGAGGCAGTGGCTTTTAGTATGCAAGTCTGAGTTGAGTAGCTTTGCAAGTGGCATTTACATGGCTGAATGATTGGTCATTTTTCTTTTGATGATAACTGCTACAAACAGACTTGGATAAGAACACTGTCAGATGCAGTGATGATTTCCTGCCTCCGTTCCCCATTTGCAGTTGCTACTTGCCTTTCGAATCTAGACTGACCAAATGTACTGTTTCTGTCAGCTTTCCAGGGCAAAAGCTGATGATGTTTGACCTGCTTGTTGTTTATAAAGGTGAGGTGAGCAGAAAATAAAGCCAAAGATGAATTTTTGGCAGTCAACTCAATGTGCTTCCAAGACAAACAGAACTACATTTCCTTATGCTGAGGAAGTACCTACTCATTTCCTTTTACATGATGCATTCATAGTTTCTAACTTGCCTTCTAACCATCTCTAGAAATTATTTCTGCCCTATCTCCAGTAATTTTTTTGCACATCTATTTAGGTGTTCTAGCAAATACGCTTGCAGTTACAGTTCCCAAAATGTGTAGGGACAAAAAAGGCCTCCCCACACATCCTGAAAAATTGATGATTGCCCTGACATAAAGAACCTATTTTCACTGATAATGGATGACATAGTCTGGCATAGCTTGCAGCATGGTGTAGTAATTTTCTTTTTAACTTTTGAAGAAAAAAAATCCTTTTCTGAATGCTCATTAGGAATCTCATTCCTTGTCCTTGCCTTGGAGCTAGTAAAACAATGCATTTTAATGTCCCATCCTTATTGCCAGTCCAGAACTTGGCAATGCAACCATGGATTATATTAAATGCAGAGTATTTCTGTTGTATAATAGAAATAGCTGGGTGTATGTAGCTGCTATTTCTGTAACAATAGCATTTACTAGCCCTTGTTTCCTCTTTGCTTTCAAATGAAATTCTGAAGGGACTGTGGATACTATTTTCCTGTGTGAATTGCTAGCTGAGTCAGTTCGGTTAAAAGATTCGAAAACCTAGCCTTCTGCAGGCAGTGCTACTCCTTTGATTATTATTCCTTTTGCATTTTGTGTCAATCTCTCCTCCCCACCACTTCCCAAAGAGGAGCTGTCTTTTTCAGTACGAGGGCAGTTTAGGTATAGTACTCAAAGGTACAAAAAAGACTGGAAAAATGAGTAGTAGGAAGGAAAAGCAACCAAATTTATAGAGCAGTTTAAAAGCTGTCATGATTCTTTTTTTCTGATTAGCGTTGGAGATGAGGGAAGATAGGGAATAGCCCGCTTCTTTGCAGTGTGCCTGAGAAGGAGAGCGTGCCCTTGAAGTGGTTACAAAAGAACAAGAGAGGAGAATTTTCTTAATGCATTCAATAAGTATCCTATTAACTGCAGGAGAATTTCACTTTGACTTCATAAATGAGGCCATAGCTCCTCAGATGCTATAGGCTGAATGCTGTTTGTTCAGGATCATGAGTCTTTTCAAAGCTAAATGATGCTATGATTCTGTGTCAGCATTAATGCAGGAAGAGAAATGTATGGTAATGCTCTAAAACCGCAACTATTAAATTATAATCTTAGCGCTTAGCATAAGCATTATTCTAGGCACCTCAGTTAATTCTTTGCTTAAACAGCACAACAAATCTTTTACTGCTTTAAAAATTTTTCCAGCACTTTCAAGTCATTACCTTAATTTGAAAGCTTGGGTGGAAAACTGGAGTGCCATGAGTTTCCTTATGCTTGCCTCACTTAAGTCGTGTGTTGGCCCCCACTCTGTCCCTGCCACAGGCTCTGAATTTTAAGGGAATGATGATTCCTGTCTGAGCCACTGGTGGGATGTGGGTTTTTTGTTTGGTTGGTTTTGTTTGGTTTTTTTGTTAATTATGCCTTAGAGGGTTTTTGCATTTGTTAAACAGCACCCTGTAGTAGGAGAGAACTGTTGCATTACATCGTCATTCTACTTTGCCAGTAGTGTCAGCATGGTTTTGCATGGATAGCAGAGGTCATCCGGCTTGACGTTTGTAGTCTTGTGGTACTGTGGCCAAAAATATATGCCTTTCCTTGAACTGTAGTCCCGCAGTTGACTTTTAGTCCATAGAAACCTTGGAGTAAATAAAGACAACTGGCTTGGTGAACATTACTCCTGTTAGTGAGTGGTAAAAGACTGAAAGGGTAAAACAGCAATGCAGAGGTCAGCCAGATCAGAACACTAGTATTGTCTAGTTTAAAGAAAAAAACCTCAAAAACTTTAAAGCCACCCATTTTCTACAGCAATGTGGTGTAAATTTGGAAAACTATTCAAGAGTTAAGGTGTGCTCTCCTGCTCATTTCATCCACCTCTCGTGATGACGGCGAAGTCCTTGGGCTTTTCCTTTGTTCTATTGTTTTCTCAAGCTGGTGAGTTTGTGCCGTTGCGTTGGGCAGGTGTGAGGGCAGTCTGACAGAGCTGACCCGGTCTCTTGGTTCATTAACCCGCATCAAGTAGATGTGAAATGAGCTGCAGATCAGGGTGCTTAGTTAAGCATTCAGAACAATTCCTTTTCAGACTTAAGAAATAATATGCTGAAGGAAACCAGAGAAGCAAATTATTGGTGATTACCAGTATTGTGGGTGCATCAAACAAGAGCGACACAGTGCCAGGTGAGGCTGTTACACGAGTGCTGTAGCTGACTCTAGAAAGTTGAATTTCCTTATTTCTGGTGCCAGCCTTGTAAACCACTTATACTTCAAAGATGTAAGCACTGAAGGAGTCTATAAATAAATTTTAAATAGTTTACAAGACAAATAAAGAAAAAGGCATAAATGTCCTTGGTTTTGTTGCCAAGGTCTCTGTGATTGTATTACACCTTCTGCTTCTTCACCTGCTAACAAACATGAAAGCTAATCTGCTCCAACCCACAAAGTAAAAACCATAACCTGAAACTGCAGAAGTGAACTGTCATCCAAACCCGTCATGCACACCGGCTCATAAGATGGGTGTGAGTAGTACGTTGTGTTACCAGGGAAATCAAAACACTTCTAGCTGAGTAAGTGTATTGGCTGTGCAAAGGGCAGTTCGGTTTTCTTCAATGGGTTGTTCCTGGTTGTTTGTTTTTGTTTAATGCTGTAGTGTAGCTGAAGTCATTTGCATAAATATAAAATATCAGATGGCAGGAGTCATTAAGCTCACATTGTCTTGTTGGCTATTTTATAATGAGCTCTTAGTAGAAGGCAAAGAATGCACCCAGTTGAACGTGCATGTTCACAAACTGTATACAAATGGAGAATAAGCCTATATTAATGTTTGTGTTGAATGTTAAATAAATGTCTTGAAAGACAGATTTTTTTTCATTCAACTCTGAAAAGTGTGCATGGTAAAAGAGCTGGAGAGTAATTATTTAAAAATAGCTCTTGCAGTGGTAACGGTTTCACTGTTACCAGCATATAAAGACTCTGAAAGTGAAATCAGTGTTTTGTTGGTTTTTTCTCCCAAACGTAGATGTTACTTTTAATTCCTGATGTTAATGCTGTTTAGCAAGGGTGTTGGTGTGGCATATTTTGCTATGCTGGCAGTGCTTTCTGCTGCCCTGCTTTTCCAAAGGTATTGATGCTGGCATTAACGCTGCTGCAGCTAGCAGCTTAAGATTATGGAGAAAAATATATTGGTTCTTGCTCGGCAGTGACAATCGATACCATTTCCTGGACGTAAAAATCTTTACGTCTCTCCTGTTCTGCTCTTCTCCCCTGCAGATCTTTCCATGCTCAGCAGCTGCTGCAAGGGGACACCTCACCTTGCTCTGCAGACGTGAAATGTTGCTTCGGGGATGATGCCAGCCAGGCTCGTACAAGTCACTTGCAGCCACTGCTCGCTGTGTGAGGGTGACTGCTGGCATCCTGCCCCCAAGAATCAGCCAAGCGCTTTTGCAGACCTATCATCTTTTCTATCTAGTCATATTTATGTAGTGACAGCAAACTGAATTTTAAATGAGGTATTTAACGCCCTGAATCTGGGACCCAGTTTGGAGTCCCCTAGATTTCTTATTTGATTGGGTCACTATTCCATCACGATTTAGTGAGACCTTCCTCCTCTCTTACTTTTATTCTGAGCTGTTTAACTTGTGTTGTTGCTTAAAAGTGCAGAATTTTATTCGGGGGACTTCTGGAGTCTTCCTAGGTGTCTTAAAGGATTCTGTTGCATGAGATCACCGTGGCATCTTTAAGCTGAAATTTTTGCTAGCTTCCTTTGAATTTTGAAGGTGAAAGGAGGGGAATAGACTTGAGCCTGTTTTCCTTTTGAAACTTTTGGAAAAAAATTCATCTGTTGTTAAAAATTGAGAGCATGCCTTATCTGCCTGGGACTGTCCATGTAAGCTTTGTTAGATTTACCAAGTGACTGTTGGTGGCCGACTAGAAAAAAATTCTGCTTCTTGCTGATGTTGCAATGTGAGCAAAATCCGTATCGTATAGTTATATAGGCAAAGTGACCTGGTAACAGGTTTAAGCTCCATTTGCTCCAGCTGCTGCCTCTCATAACTGAAAAATCCCTCTCCAAGAGGTTGTATAACATGTGGCAATATAACATTTTTTAATTAGTTAATTAGGCCACACTGTGACGTCAGTTGGGTTTTTTTTTCTATTTTATACCTTTTTGTCCTTTATACCTTTTATATAGGTATATATAATAAAATTATCTCTTTCACTGCTTTTACTATAGTACATGTCAGGGAAAAAACAAATCTCCAAAATTAATTCAAGTATGTACAAAAGCTTTCTGACAAGTGGCTTAGTTTTACCCCAGAAAAAGGGTCAGATCTTCATGAGAAAGGGCCTACAGGCCTTCTGGGGATGGAAGAGAGCACAGAGAGCAGAGCTGGAGGAATCTGCTCGCAGATCCTCCCTTCTGAGGTCTCGCCTGTTAGGAAAATGCAGTGCACAGTAGGGGAGATGGGTGTTCACTGTAACACACTAGCCATAAGAAAATGGCAGTCTAGCAGATTATAGGTAGCAAACTTAATAGATTTGTTTAATATATATGTATCTCTAGGACGTATTTATATTAGAAATTATGTGTATTTTCATGTGTTACTGATTAGTTGCATGTATTGGTGTGAGTAGTCCATGATGATGGAAATGTTGCCCTGATAAATGTAAGTAATCTAGTTACCCAGATGTGATTCTTTCAAGACAAAGCAAAACATCTAACTGCATGTAGAAAAGCTAAACTTGATTGGAATTGAATTTTCCAAAATTCCTCCTCCCTGCATTCCATGTGTTCAAACATGCAATCAAAGTAGTGTGTGGATTCGTTTGCTGCATATAAGTAGCAGCATTTATTCTGGGAAATCCCTAGTGAGATACGGAGAAATGGAAGGAGCTCTAAACCATTCCTGCGTTCTTGAGTGTTTTCCATATTCAAGATTCAGTGTAATGTTCCTACTTGTGGACTTTTCCATATCTGAATTTATGCTTATAGAAAATCTGAAATTATTAACATCGAAGTTGTGTTCTGTTGTGATTTCATGCCAAGCCATTATTTTTTCAAATTTCTTCACTTTCTTCCGTTGTTCTTTCACTATATGAGGTTTTTTCCTGGTACATAGTTTCTTTATTGTTCATGTGCTTTTTGCTTTGTATCTGTGTGGGTTTTGTGTGTTTGGGGTTTTTTTTCCCCCTATTTACTGCCTCGTGGAGGTTTTTCTCAAAAATCTCTACATTTGAGTTGGTTGTGAAGTCATCGTTGTGGCCTCAGGCGGTTCCTTTTTTATTAACAGAGATCCCTCTTCAAGCCAAAGTCTTTTGAGAAGACCATGTACTTTCTGGTATTGATCAGATGGTGTGTTGGGTATTTCTTCTATTAGAACTTGGGCCTTTTGGCAGAGCTGTATCTTTTTTGTGTGCTTGCTACTGTTTGAACTTGGGCCTTTTGGCAGAGCTGTATCTCCTTTATCTGCTTAGGTTGCTGTACAGAATGGTGGTGATCAATTCAGTGTTACTTGTACAACTGGTTGATTGTGACCGCATTATTATGTCTTGGCAGCAGATTTTGTGCTGACTGCTAAAGGTAAGTACTGCACAACTCAGAGTAAGTAGACTTCAGGTATTAAATACAGTTGATGCAACTAGTTGTATCAATTGATGCAATAGTTGTATCAAATGAGTAACTAGATGGTCTTCTGTGAATGTATGTACCAGTTTCCAGCTGAAACTGTTTTAAGACCAGCATTTATCTTCAAAATTGGCTTGTGGCTTTAAAAAAAAAAAACAAACCCAAATTATACAGTGATTTTCATACCGTTTAACATTATATCAGTTTGTATTTCTGAATCTTTGAAAAAACAAATTAAAGTTGTTGTTTGCTGGAAGGGCCTTCAAGAAAAGTATTTTTGCAAAACTGAATGTTGAAAGCTTCTGCTGCTTTTCATTATGTGAGATAACTGAAGTCGGTATTTTAAATGGTGGGAAAGATTGGATACCTGTGCTCATGTTTTCAAACATACAGGAAGTGGTTTTTGTTAAGTCCTGTCTCCTGACTTAACCCTTAAAGTCAGTGATGAAATTTCTATTTCCTCCTAAAGCAAGATAATTTAAATGTTGAGTTTTGGGCATATGACAGGAATTTAAAATACTTTCTAGCAAGGATATTATTAATTTGGATTAAATAGATTTTGGTGCTTTGACTCCTTAATCTAGGAATCTATTCACTCTAAGAAATCAAGATGTAATTATTAAACAAAAAGACCTAGTTGTCAAAAGACTTTAATATCATGGTTGTTGTTTTTGACAAGAGGAGGTTGAAGGTGGTAAGGTATAATTATATGAGCAGATACCCACTCTTAAAATATCTTTGTTTAAAGTCAACTTTCCTACCTAAGGCTTCATTATACTTACTGTGAAGTGCTCAGGATAGTTTGGATTTTGAGCACAAGGAAGGATTCTGGAATAGCATTTTATAGAACCTTAATGCATTGCACTGAGCTCAGTGTGTAGGTAAAAGTATGCCAGATAGCGATACAAGTCAACAGAGAAATGCTCAAGAGAGTTCTTTACAAATCAAAGTTTATAGTGAGAATTCTATTTCTGCCTGAAAATCAAGGATCTTACTTTACTATTCAGTGTCCAACACCAGAAAAGACTAGTTGTACGTAACCCTCAAAAATTTCTAAGCAGAGAATTCAAGGAAAAAACAATAGCTTTAGAGTAGACAAATGTTTTTAAAAGTATGGCTGTTTGTAGAACATTGGAAGTGTTATACAGATTGGGATCCGAGAGAACGTTAAGAAGTGAAAGTACAGTATTACCCTTTAGTCTGTTGGTAATCTAAGGATTTTAACATCTTTCTCATCAGTATGAAGTGCACGAGCATTTACAGTGTGTGTCGGCAAGTGTAAAGACTAGATAACAGCCTAGCAATGAAGTATTGGGCTCAGTACAAAGTATCCTTACTGGGAATCTGAATAATTGTTTATTCAATAATCCAATAACTCATGAAAGGGAGTTGACAAGGAAAGCTAATTATTAAGCATGTCCGTGCCTTTTCAGAGGTGAACAGCCAACTTTCCATTTAATACTGAGTCAGTATGTGTGAGTAAGGTGAGCTGGCAGGCAAAATTAATGAATACATCCATTCAGTTTATCAAAGGCTACAGTTTTATTGTATAGCTGAGCTGGGAGATGTTTTAACAGGAACCATAATGGCACATTTTACACTGCACTAGTTTTGGTTTCTTTGTGGCTGTTGTTGTACAGAGGAGCCCAGTTCATGCAAAAAGAGTCCTCCATCAGCATGATCTTCTCTGCGGTAGATGTAATTAATATAGGAAAATTTGTTAAGGTTTGGGATTTGTGTTTGGTTGTGGGGTTTTCTGGTTTGTTTGTTTTGTTTAGTTTTTTTTCCCCCTGAACACAAAAGACAAAATTGGATTCCCAAATACAGTCTCTTAAGCATATGGAGCTAACTGAGGATTTGCCTCTGTCAGCATTGTGATAGCAGGGTCTTTAATATTCTGTAGACTTCCTGGAACAAAAGATGATCTGGTAATAAATGCTCTTCTTAATAGGCAATGATTAAGGGCTAGGTCCAAGGTGCCAGTAGCTCAAGGAGATAGAATTTGCTTTTCTAGAAGGGTTTATCTGTCAAGTAAAAGGATTAAAAATGCCTAGACCTTTACATACACCTTTGTTTATCATCAAAAGATATGATAGCGCTTGAAGTTACTATGTGAGAGTTCATTCATTGGGATCTACTTTTCAGCTGGGAATCTGTTGCAATTTAGTGCTCAAGTCTGCCGTTGGTACTCATCCTTCTGGGCAGTGTGCTCCGAGCTTCACTCCAATTCGTTTGGGAGGAGGGAAAATACGGAAGTTTCATTCTATAGAAACACTTACAGAAGCACTTTGACCTTTCTGTATATCTGAATGAGCAACTGATAAATGCCACCTTGGTGTCACCTGAAGTGCCAACAACTTTATTTCAGTTATTATAATAACAGAATCATAAATGACCAAATCACCTAAATGAAGCCCTGAGAGTGCTAGGCTAGCAATGATACTTTTGGAAAATAATTGAAATACCTAAGAATCTTAGGAGCTTGTGGGAACCAAAACTGAAAAGAAATTTTATTAAAGCATATGTTTAAAAAAAAAGGTAACCAATAGAAAACAGACCTTGTTACCATTTCCAACCAACCAAAACTCTGGTGGCGTTTTTATTTCAAAGCTTGAACAAGGAGGAAGACAGAACCTGTGAAAACAAAGACTAGATTCTCAAACTATTTTCTTCAATATGAAACATGAACCACGGCTCATCCAAAGGATGTGTGATATTTAGGAGACTGTGGTAACAAAATTAACCACGTGTGAGGAGTAACAAGTTTGAAACAATTGTCTTTATATAGGTATACAAAGAAAGAAATTGATTTAATTTTAAATCCTATTGTGTTCAGTGCTAGTAATCATTATGGTTTTAAACGCTGTGGTATGTCTGCCTAAATGGAGACAGCTATGTACATTTCAAATAGTAGAATTATTGGTCTGATTTTATAAGGTAGCACTTGCTCCTAATTTAAGTACTTGTTCTTCATAAGATCTAGCTTCCTTACACAGAAAGCAAAATATTTTACTGTGGCTGTTGTATTTTTAGCTCTGACACAACAACACAAGTTCCTTGAACAAGGTTCAGAATGAGCTTTTCTCTCATAGAAATACTGCAGTTCAAAAAAAGGCTGAAGGGAATTAGAACAAGCATTACAGATTTTATAACAGACAACAAAACAAAACCTGAAACAGCTGTAAGCTGTAAAAGCACTAAACTAACATCTGGAAACCTCCTAGCAAGAACTGTGAGATGACTTGCAGGCAAAGATAATATTCAGTTAACTATAAAGTGTTTGGACAAAAAAGTGGAGCTATGGTGAATTGAGTCCCTGTTCTTAGCAGCCAAGCCTTAGAAGACTAAGATGAAATGGACCGTGTGTGTTGCAGCATAATCTAGACATCCCTGATGTAGCTCTCAGTGCGCTGCTAGCATAGCATGTGTTAGAACCAAAGGTGATTCTAGTTCAGGTCATAAAAAGTTGTAAGGCTGTGTTGTTGCTGAGTGGTCACACCCTGGCCTCTAGCAGGGTGTACACCAGAGACAAGAGAAGGCTTCCTGGGCAGCAGGTTGGAGACTGGCGTGAGCGTCATGTTACTCTTGGTCTGGGTTGCACTAGCATATCTGTTTCATATGTTACCATGTAAGAGCAGTGGGTAACATTTGCATAGCAATGTGAAATACAACGTGCTTCAAATAGAAATAATCCAGTGTTTAATCTGTAATTTTTCCATTGCTGTAGAATCTGGAGTTTCAAGATAGCTAAACCTGCATCAGGCATTAGACCAAAACATCAGTTTTCATGGTACGAAAGGGTTCTGAATGTGACCCATGAATTAGATCCCATCTGAGGGGACATTCAGGCTTTTGAACTATGGCTTTTCATGTCTAAATTTCAAAGCTCTGGCTAGCGTAGAGCGTAGTGGCATTAATTCTGAAATACAATGTTTTGAGAAAGATCAAGTAAAGGTAGTGTTTGAATACTTGGTGAATGAGAGCCATCCTACATTATGGAATAACCTAACGCCGACTGTCTGAGACTGCTTTATTTCCATGTGTACTTTTATTGAACTGTAAAATAGAAGTTAGATTCGTTTACAAAGTCCATAGCAGCCTACATGCAAGTGATCTGCTTTAAATTTCACAGCAAAATGTAGCTTTGAAATAATCTAAGTTCTCAAACGGGTATGAATACAACTTGAAGGCTGGATATGTACAACCATAGATCTAGGTATGGATATTTCTTCTTGTCATTAACAGAAAAGATGTCTGCCACTTAGGGATTCGGTAGTCATCACATGGGATCAGTAGGGACGGGGCAGTTGTATTGCTAAAATCTGCAAAAAAAATTCCACTTCAAGTTGTAGGCCTTTGGTAATGCTTCTTTTTAAAGTCACACCATCTGTCTAGTACTAGTCTAATGCATTGTATCTGAGACGACTTCAAAGGAAAATGATCAAATTATATATCTGCATGACTGTATGGCATTGCTTTCCAAGATCTTGTCATTTTTACTTTGTGGTTTTGTAGAGAATAAGAAAAGCACTGGAAAACTTTGAAGTTTTCCAGCTTTCATGGATGCTAATTGTTACAATGGATAAACTCAGCACTGTGGTGATTAGGAATTACTCTCAAGAGACTTTCCTGGAAGCAGAATCTTGATTCTTGACTATTTTGTTCAGACCATATTGGAAATTGGTTTTTTCATCTGTTTCAAAACTAAAAGCAGTTTTTCTTACTTCTTTATCCTGAGTAGCTGATGAGTTGCTGCATGTTCTAAATTGTGGATTTACAAAGGGAACTCTGTGGAGTTTCAGGAGCTGTGTATTTAAATGTGCTGCTTTTCTAGCCACCCGCCCCATCTGTTCGACCAAAATTGCGCATGGTATGTTGCACCCTGCTCCTGTCCATAGTCTCCCATGTACAAAGACAGGAGCAAGTTGTGGTTTTTGCTGTAGATGTTCAGGCAGCTGAACTTCTGAGTGGTGAATTATAGGTATGTGCACCTGAGAGGGCTGAGGTGACCGATCCCAGAATTTTGTGATGAAAAAGATGCCTGAAGAAAATTGTGCCTTTAATATTTTAGAATTCTGGCATGAGGTTTCCTTGACATGCATACTATCAATATTATTGCTTTATGTCAGAGTATACCTATGACGATTTCAATATGAATACACCTGAAGAGGCCGCAGTACTCTTCTGGAAGAAGACAAGAATTGGTTCTGTGTAGTCTTCTCAGAATATCCACCTATTGCAAGTTATTGCTTCTTGTAACTGGAGAGAGATTTTGTGTGGTGTGCTGAGCCGTAGGATATTTTTAGTGCCACTCAAGATTGTCCACAGCTATTTTGTTTGAGCATTTTGCTATTTTGTTAGTCAGGCAGTGGCTAGTTATATTCCTCCAAAAGTATTTCATTTGGAAAGATCAGCATTTGCAGTAATTTATACATGGCCTAAACTCAGATGTTGGGCTGTGTTGAACAGGCAGTACAAACGTCATATTTTCCATTAAACTAATAAAGCAATTTATCTGTTAGGTATATGAAACAAATGTTGGTTTCTTGCACACGAACTTCTTAGTTGTTGAGTGATAAAAGAATAATCATAGGTTTACATTGTGCTACAAAGTATGGAAGTATTTTTAAGAAACCTTCTTAGCAGTTTTGGAAATGAGTAGAGAATATAACCCTTTAGTATTATTATTAACCCTTATGTCTTACTATTCTTATAAACCATGGTGCTTGCAGGAAAGCTGAAATCTCTTACATCTCATATTCCGCACTGTCGTAGTTACCAGCAGCTTAACACAGGATAATTACTGCCAGAATCAGATGGAATTATCATACCTGTTCTTGTGATAGATTTTGCTCTAGAAGTTTTAGTTCTGCACGTAACTCTTTTCTGTAACAATATTCAGCTTTGTTTTGTGGTATATTCCCCAGATCCTAATTATAAGCGAGAGGCAAAGCAATATGCCAGCGGTGTGGTGCAAAGGTGAATACAGTTAAAGGATTCTAGTGCAGTACATGGATGCTTATGTTTTCTGTTCTTCATAATAAAAAATGTATTTCTTTAATTCATTTCCAAAAGCAACTTACATTTACTATTATTCTAGTAAAAAAAGCCTTCTACTGTTAGCTCGAAATTGTGCAAAATTCCTGTGCTGAAAGCTTTTTATGTAGAAAAACAATTGTTCTTTGTGTATTTGAATTCTTACTACATTTGATAACGTTTTCTTTATTTCCTTGTTGTGCATTTTGATTTATGGCCCTTCATAAATTCTCATTTCAAAGTAAGTTATGATCTGCCTCTGATCTGATACTTCAGGTGTTCTGATACTAAAATAGCAGAAAATTTCAGCTGTTGTCCTGAATCACAGGAAATGTGAATGTTGAGAGACCAGTACTGACCACAACATTTAGTGAGGGGATTCTTTTTGCAGGATTGTAATCTTCTTGGACAGTATAATTTTTGTTTCCTTTCACCACTTCTGTTCAAGTGTTTACACTGAAGGACAATCTTCAGAACAAGTAGTGAGAATCTAAGGCCAAGACCCCATACAGTTTAGATCCAGCACTTCATAGCGTGTAGGAAATTTAGGACAGGATGAGGCACTTGCACTTCATCTAGCAGGAGACCTATGACTCCATCGCAGGCTACAAAACTCATAAAAGAAGCTGAAGTACTTGGCCGGTTAACCTTTGAGTCTGTTGCTGTGCCATGCTGCTATAAATACCTGAGCTAGTTAGAGCAAGGCAGCTCAGGTGTGCTGTGCTGGAGCACTCCTGTGACGGCAGTAAATATTGATGTGTTCTAAAGCATCTGACAAGTGGAAGAAAGGCACTACCCGAGCATCTTCACAAAGGAAGCAGGAAATCATCTGTTGCTGCTATAGTCTTCATACAAACTAGTGTTTTATTGATGCTTAAGTGTAACAGAAGAGTTTAGTTTTGGATGCTAAATAAATAGAATGAATGCAGAGTCCCCAAAAGGAAAGAGAAGTCCAGGTGAGCGTAGAGAAGTCCTGGCCAAGACTCTGAGAGCAGCGGTGGGGAGAGTCTCTGGGACACATCAAGGAAGAGGACTGGGTGTCTGATGGGGCAGCATTCCAGCACAGTGCACTTCGGTGGATGCTTGTCAAGGGAAACACACAGCAGCTTTGGGCCTCGAAGAAGATCTGTTTGCTTAAGGGCAATTAAACGTAAAATAATGAAGAATATGTTTTTTCCTTACAGAGTTCTCTTGGTAGTTACATAGGGAAAACCAGCGGTATACAAAGCTGGCCAGGATTTTGGAACTTAACTGCTTCAGCTGACTATTCACAGCATTCAAGGCATTTTCTGCAACAGCTATAGGGGAAAAGAAAAAAACAATTTTGTTTCCCTGTCTGTAAACCTTAGCAATAGAGAAGGGAAAAATAGAAATTGCTTAAAGCAGAGGCTGAGATTCTTACAAATTTGATAAAGGATGGAGGAGTGATGTTTATATTTATATCCTTTTAGCAACAGCTGTTACTGTATGGTAACACTACAGTACTCTGTAAATACTATATCAATACATTTGATTCAATGTATGCAAGGCTCTTCTGGACATTTCTATATGTGGCTCTGCTAAGGAAGATTCAACTTCTCTCTCTCCCTCCTATTCTCTGTTCTCCATTAGGATTTTTAGAGGTTTTGCAAGTCACAGAATGTTCGGGGTTGGAAGGACCTCTGGAGATCTTCCAGTCCAACCCCTCTGCCAGAGCAGGATCACCCAGAGCAGGTTGCACAGGGAAGTGTCCAGGTGGGTTTTGAATGTGTCCACAGACAGACTCCACCACCTCTCTGGGCAGCCTGGTCCAGTGCTCTGCCACCCTCAAAGGAGAGAAGTTCCTCCTCAGGTTTAGATGGAACTTCTGTGTTCAAGTCTGTGCCCATTACCTCTTGTCCTGGCACTGGGCACCACTGAAAAAAGACTGACCCCATCCTCCTGACATCCACCCTTTTAAGTGTTTATTAGCATTGATGAGATCCCCCTTAATCTTCTTGTCTCCAAACTAAGAAGATCCAAGTCCTTCAACCTTCCCCTTGAAGTAACTAACCAGCTATGTGGAGAAACAAGCTGAATGTCATCCTGACTATTTACTAATTTTCTTCTAGACTAGAGAAAGAGGACAACAAGGGAAAAACCTGTGCCTCAGGACAAAACTTGCATGTTGTCATGAGTTAACAGTTAACTGGTGAAAGAACATTGGAATGCTTAGAAATCATGCTATATTTAGAATTTATTCTGTGCAGTGGCAAGGTCAGTGCCTCATTCCTGGTTGTGTGTGCAGAATGTAGAAGTACCAGGGCGTTCTCCCACAGGTCACAGCTGAGCATACGCAGGAGGCTGGACAGCCCAGGTGCCCTCGCTGCTGGGGAAGGGACGCAGGCCTGGTGCCTTGACCTGGTGTTCTCAGTAGGAAAGAGAGGCTTATGTGGTTATTTCCAAGGTCTCTAGGGTAAACATTTGAAGCATATTCTAAGAGAGGCTTTGGAGATCCTACTTTAAAAAAATAAGCAAACAAAACCCCTCAAAAACCAACCATGAAAACCAAAAACCAAGAAGGTGCTGCTAGTGAACAGCTTAAGAAGGATGCTTGTGCCTGGAAGTGTTGAGGCTGATCGTAGGCATACGTTGCTCCTGTTTCTATCTCCTCATGGTGCCCTTACATTTTACCTTAGAAGCTGGTTATTCCAGCACAAAGTAAGGTAATATGTTAGGGAATTATCAATGTAACTGGCAATTGTTGAAAAAGCATGCAAGTTTTGCAGGTATGTGTATCTGTTATGGACAGACTTTTCTTGAAAGCAGCGCAGCATATCATGTAACCATAGGGAAATTGGTCTTAAGAGCATGAGTTGTTGCCTACAACTTTGTTTCAAGCACGGTACTTTTATTCTGCTTTTCAGAATAGCAGCTTCACAATTTGAAGTGCAATTAAAAATTCATGATAGAGTGAAATGTGTTCACTCAAATTTGCATTTGGACTTTCTTTAGCATTTATCTTATTTATGTTAATGAATAATCAATGTGAAACAGAATACTCTTACTCTGCACTGCTTCAGAATCTCCTGTCACAGAATAAAATGCTGATCATCTGCACCACAGAGCACTTATGGAGCAGATTTTATAGTTATAACCTATAGGTATTTGAAAGGATTCTCTGCCAAGTAAGTTTTATGAATCCTTTTCATAGTTCCAGAGATTTGCATTGAACTTCTGTGCTTTTCATAACGATAAAAAGACATGAATAACCCTAACCTGTCTTTTGACACTTTGCTCTATTTCTTTAACATACTTGATTCGCTTGTTCATTTGGCAATATCAAGTGAAGCCAGAGGATTTTAAATTAATTTATCTTAATAGCATTTCTAAGAGTTAGAATGTTAAAAGTGAAGTAGTGAATAAATTAATTTATTAAATAAAATGAGATCTTCGTAACAGGTTGATGAACATAGGCATAACAATATGAGTTAGGAACTCTTATTGATGCAGTATTTCCTGAAGTATCTATGCTACTCATGGGAATATTATCTATATTGGACATAATGTTTGTGCATTTGCAATAAATAACTTTCTAGTTGATTAGATGAGAGAACTATTAAGGCAACAAGTTAAAAAAAAGGAAACAACTACTTCTTAGGTATCATCTCGAATCCCGTATTAGTTATCTTCCCTGAAAAGCATCTCTTATTATGTAATGATGGAGTTTGATGACAAAGAACATTTGCATAATTCCTAACATGCTTTGACTTCTGATTTGGTAAAATATACTAAAGTTCTTTCCACAGTGTTGTCATTAGTCCAAGTACCTGTGTAGTTTTGAATATATCAGTATTGTCTGACAGTTATTCGTAATTCTAAACTTATACGGTTGGGCTTCCTCTTGTATTGCCCCAACAGGACAAGCTTTGCACTGAAATGCCTTTTCTCCTGGCATTTCATAAACTTTATATTCTGAAGGTTACACAGTTATTGGTGGAAGTAAATTCAAAAACTCTTTTATGGGCAGTTGACTTATAAATAAAACATAGTCAGAGAGCACAGTTCTGGCATGTACATAATTTTTAGTGAGGACTGGTTTGCTTATTTTGGTGAGCAATTGCTGCAGAATAACAGTTACTATAAATATCTGGTAGGAGAAGCATTTAAGGATTTAAATGATCTCACTTGATATGATAGTGGACTCACTCTCTTACAGATTACTGCTCATGAATCTCTTGGAACAGCAAAACATATAAATACAATTGCATCTTCTTCGGCACAATTTACATGCTTTAGACTGCGGGTTGGGAGAGACAGAAATGTCCCACTTGTAGGGGAGAGCTTGTAGAGCTCCAAGCAAAGCCCCGAGAGCCGGAGGGGTTCTGGTGAGCCCTTCACCTCACCGCACCCGTCTCAGCATTTGCTTACCGTGCCACGGCTCTGCGGTCAGTTCAAATACTAACCAGGATCTTTGTGCTAAAGGCAATGTGGCATTCATGGTGCACAGCCATGGCATTTTTTTTCCAGATTATGAGGTTATTATGAGTATTTTTCGGATCTCTAAAATCACATTAGGCACTTCACAAGGCTCTATAGTGTCTTGGAAGTTCAGCATGTGCAAGATCATAGCCTGTATGTGGTTTGCATTAGGCATGCCTTGTGAGACCTCCAGAAAGTTTTGGAGCATTTACTTAATTTAAAGCACATACACTAAGGATGTTTAAATCTCAGCACATGCTCAAATAGTTTAATTTGGAATTGGATTATCCATATATAGAGCTAAACTTTGTGTTAAGTAAAAAGAAAGCTGCATGTTAACTGGCTCTGCTCGAGAAAAAAATTAAGTAGAGCCTGAGAAACATTTCATCTGTCATTGTATTGTTAAAGCCTCGCCCTGTGCTACTAGCAGGGACACAAAATCAAGACTCTATTCATCCTCTTTTGTTATATGGTCACGTTGCTCAGTGTATGGGGAGTTTTTGCTGTTACACTGTGCCTGCAACAACTGAAGACTCTAAAGCCCTTCTGTCAAGCTGTTTGAAGTGTATTTAACTTTAAAGCTTGGAATGGGAGTATTTAAGGAAAAAAATAAATCCGCATTTATTGTCTGAGGTCTGAAATAATGAAAATGAAGCTGCATATGCAAATGGTGGTGGAAGAGATTCAGATTTGTGTGAGGTTCCAGTCAGCTTTTGTGACCATTTTGTTCTAGATGTGATGCTCAGAAGCATCATTAAGAAACATAATGTTTTTAATCCTTTAGGAAGTAATGTACTTGTAAAGTTCTTGGTAATGTACAGTTTGTCAGAAATTTGACATTGCATTGAAAGTTATTGATGTAATTCTATAAGCTTGGCTTTTCCGTTCTGTATTTGCAGCTGGTGTTAAAGGTTACACCTCAGAAGACACTCTGGTTTCCTGAAATCACATTAGTGACAAGTTATTTAATCAACAGCACTATTTAAAGATGTTTGAAAATAATGTTGTGCCACTATGGTTGTGCGAGAGTTGATATGAGGTGTTAAAGATGCAATAGAATAGGCTTTTAAAAAATCTGTAAGTCTAAAAAGGACAGTGAGATGCTAAAAATGTAGGAGGAAGGGAATTGAAGGAGGCCACTAGGGGGTTGCTGCCTTTTTTTTTTGAGGCAATTGCATCTACTAATCTTCTTAATTGTGGCCATATGAAATGCTGTGTCAGACCTTCTGATCTCCAGACTCGGACTCCTCCACGTAGCCATGTCCTGGATATGAAGTTAGCTGCTGCTTTGCTTGCTGCCAGGCCTGTCCACTTGTCTCTACTTTGACATTTTAGACCTACCCAGAAAGAAACTCACTGTTGGAACATTTGTCCTAAACCCCAGATATGACTATAAAGACTCTTCAGCATGTTTGTGGGGTTTTTTTATCTGCTCTTTTAAGCATATGGAACTTTTTGCACTGTACAAATCACTGTACAAATGCTGTGCACGCAGAAACAGAGGACAGCCTAGTCAGCAAAAGAAAAATGCTTCTTGGTAGCTCAGATCTCGGTTATCTTTCTAGTAGTCTACACCTGTGGGAGAATATAAATGTCTTCATTTTTCACTGGCAGTATTTTGTACGTGTAGAACAGAGGAACAGACAGGAAATTCTGATAGTGTTTAGGAAGCTGCCTGACCAGTTGGTAATCACTGAGAGATGATTGTAAAGAACCCTTAATGGCTTCTTTGGAAGTTTAGGTAAAGAGATGGCCTTCTAATCCACATTCTTAGAGGTACGTTCACAATTTCCAGAAGCAATCAAAACCCTGGCCTAGACACTTTAAAGAGCATTTGAGAACTTATTATATATTCCACTTTCATGTGGTGCTTCATATATTTGTTGTTTGACTGTCTCGTGACCTTATTTGTAGGATAAAGGTGGCAGTGAACATGGAAATTATCGTAAATACTGTGTGTATTTGAATGGGAAGAGCAAATGAATGGCACTAGATAGCAATGTTTATTGTGTCAAGTCTTTGGGATGTCATTTATATGTAACTACTTCTAATTAGTGCCATTCAAACCAACTAAAATGACTCCAAAGCAGATGCCAGTTGTTGCAAGGGATGTGCCTGGATACTTGTCATTTTGTACACTCAACTGGCACTTACAGCACTGACAACACTTTAATATTAGAGATAGAGGAAAGGTTTCAGTACTGGTGCTCACAGTAATTTTTAATAGGGAATATTTCTCTTAGTAAACTGCAATTAGGAAACTGCTGCCTCTCAGAGGAGAGTTGCCGTTCCCTTGGGTCTTGGTTACTCCTGATAAACAGTAATAGCCTCCTTCCATGTCCTCCCTAGGAAACGGGCACCATGCTTCATCCTCATCATGAGTGATGCTGGAGAATGAGCCAACATTAGATATTGGTCTAAGGAGGAAAGACTCATACTTGAAATTTGTGGATCTGCATTTTCTTTGGGAATATATGCTGGAAAAAATAACATAAATTAATAACTACTTCAGCCTAAATTCTGGTGATATCTGAGTTAAACAGAATCATTCATTTTGATTTTAATGCAGTTTATAAGTGTAATCAAAGAGCAATATAGCTTTATGTAAACTGACATCCAAATAGCAATGCTTCACTTTGTAATGAAACTCCCCCCACCCTCTAAAATTGCCTTTTATTTAATTAAGACTCTCCAGGAGGCTGACACTTTTCTATGGCTGCAAGAGCAGCTGTACTGCAGTGATGAACCTCAGAAAAAGCTAAACATCTCTGTGACTGCTGCGAAGCTTGGCGAAACAATGGAAGAAGATCCTCTTGGTATTGCGAAGAAAACAGGCTTCTAGCTTTTATAGCAATTTTCTCCGTGATCACCATAATACTCTGCAGTGGGGGTTTTGATTTTAAAACTAGTAATTTTGGATGTTTCCCTAATGTAATTTAACTTGCTTTTCTTCACAGAGGTATTTAAAGCCACACTCAGGCTATGTTTGCCAAGATAGTGATGAGACTAAGTCTAAATGAGATTTAAGCTTTATGTACATGCTGCTGTTAAGCGGACACTAGTGAATATGGGGACAGATGAGGTGTAGATGCCAGACTCTGATCCCGAAGGCTGGTGGGATTAACCTCCCAGCCTCATCTCTCCTTTCTCTTGCTTATGACATAGGTTGCAGTGGTGATAATTTGCATGTATCGTAGTGTCCCTGAGTCAGGCTGATTTCTGATTAATTTTTCTGTGCTGCTGTCGTCTTATACTCATGCTGAAAGAAGGACTGTTAAAAAACAAGTGGACTTGGTAAGATTAACAATACTGAGAAGTACAGATGTATTAAAAATGACTTCTGTAAGTAGAAGGGGTGGGGTAACCGAGATATTAACACTTCAAAAAGTGTTAAGAGTAGTGTGAGGCCTTTGCTTTGTGTCGAGGGAGGTTCCTTGGTTTCAAGGAGCTATGCCAGTTCTCACAAATTTCGTTTTGAGTAGTTGCAGCCTGATTCAAAGCCTGTTTCAGTTTGCCCTCAGGTGCTTTTCTGGTCTCTTTTGACCATACTGAAAATGGATTTCTGTTCAAGATGCTTATGTGAACCATAGGCTTGTAGAAAATAGAAGACAATATATTAAAAAAAGAACAAAGTTTTACCTCAGGTATGCAGTGTTGTGTAGTTATGTGACAAATTCCTGAATTCTAGACAGAGGGCTTAGGAAAGCTCAGAAAGAAAATTGAGAGGCAAAGTGGTCCTGAAGAGAGGTTAATGCTAATGAACACTAAGTCTACTGTTAGGGAGTTCCCCAGGATGCTGAAAATGCTGTCCTGATATGCATAATAGGAGTGCTGACCTGTGAACACAGTGAAGGACTCTGGGGTTACTTCAGGTGAGTGTTTAGAGCCGAAGAAGGTTGGAGACATTGTCCCCTGAACCGATGAGACTTGTAATGCTCACATAGACACTTGGCTTTGTGCTGGTTTGGATTCTTAGTACGTCTCTTTCATAATAGCTGATAGCGATTGCTGCTTTGAATTTTGTTCCTCTGTGCAAAATAATTTAAAATTCCTGTAAAAGTGTTGCAAAATTTGGATTAATAATTAATTTTAAATGGGAAAAATAGCAGAATATATACAGTAGATTAAAATTTCTCTGAGATGCTCTTTCAGAAATAACTGTTGGATTGAATGTGAACGAAGATGACATTTTGTGGTAGTCATATTTGATATGAGGATTCTTTCTCCTGCTTGTGCACACATTTGAACATTGTACGAGACTTCAGGTAGCTTCAGGAGTACGTTATCAACGTAGCTGATCTTGTATCCTCTGCTGCAGTCAGTGCTCGCTTGAAAGGGATCATGTGTAACAACCAACTACTAGGTGGTTAAACAAAATATTGTGAGCATCTTGAAGCATATGAGAGTACAGGAGAAGTCGTTTATAAAACTAGAATGCAATGTGATTTTTCCCAATAGGCAATAAATCCTCACACTTGAGATGATGGACTTATTTCTTCTTAATGAGGAAAAACTCACTCCTGCCTTAACTCGACTGAAGTTAATTTCTCCAACAATAAATTTGGCCCAATATGTCAATACAAACTCAACTCACTTGTGTTCATAGAGATTAACTCAACAGCATCTTATGTATGCCCAGAATAATTAGTTTATTGTCTCTTGAGGTTTATTTAATTAATTTAGAATGTTTTCCATTTAGAAGATACTTACTGCAGAAATAGGTCTGTTGCAGATAAGAGAAACTAAAACTACTCCTTCAGTCTTGTGCTTGACTTGTTGGAAAGAAAGTACTTGGAGCAGAGAAAGTGGTATAATTTTGTTAAGGCTGCTCTCTTTGAGCTTTTTTTTAATAGAATTCCAGCAACTCGTAACGGTTTGGTACCATAAAATAATATTCAGATACTCGGGTTTTTTTACATTTTAATAGTACTGTGCTTCCTCTGGTCAGCTAAGAACTATTGCAATGCTTTTGAAATTTGTTACAGCTTCAGAGAAGATAACTTATTTATAGGAAAGTCTTTCAGATCTGCAGTCAGATGCTGAATTTTTAAAGGGAGGGTATGTGTCAGAAGCTAAATAATTAAAATCCATGCCTTCTCAGCGTTTTATTTCAAATATTAAATATTACATAAGAGATTTTTTCCCCATGGAAGTCAAGCCTTTAAAGTGGTGCAGGCTTGGCCAGAAAATCACTGTATTGTTCAGTTAAATTGGTACACCTTGAATTGTACAAACAGTTCAAAAAAAGTTCTTCAAATTTTTCAGCATTCTGCATACTGGTTCAAACTATCCCTGCATAGAGATGTTGCAGTGATATGTTGTGATTTTGATGTATTTCTGAAACCCCAAACAGTGATCATTCTAAAGCTCCAGGTCATTTTTAAGCAAACGTTAGTGTTTGGGCTAACACAGGTAGAGCCAGGCTTGCTGGAGTTGCTCACACAAAACCTGGGTAACATGTATCTGTGCGCTGCCAAGGCGAGGAAACGTGTAACTTGCCAGATGAAATGCAGCCGTTAAATTCCTTCTGTTGTAAACCACTGTCCTCCTCTGGAAGGAATTAAAACTGCACAGATTCTCCTCAAGACCTTTGCTGCAAACAACTGAGAGTCCTTTTCTTGGAGAGCTTACTGGTGGAGCAGTGTGCTCCATCCTTCCATCCTGCATGAATTTCTTAAACTGGTCATCATGTTTAAAAAGCACCTGAAGCTTTGAATACTTACAAATAGTTTCCTACAGTTTTGCTGGAGTTTAAATAGATGCATTAAACCCGTATGACACAGTGCCTCAGGAAAAGAGCGTGCAAAAGTTTTCTTCTCTAGCAACGCTTGTGCAATTAAAGGAACCAACACGAATTTCCACACAGCTCAGGTTCCAGTCCTGTCTTTGTTTACGAGATTAGCAACCCAGCTGTAACGCTATATGATGGCGGAGGTGTCGTGAGCTCATGAAGTGAATGCTGCTGTTATCTTCTGTCTCCCATCATCAGAACGGCAGAATTTCTCACCTGTTTGCCACTTTCCCTTCAGTAACAGACTTGATAATCTCTGGTTTCCATGAGAAATCTTGAGTCTCGGGTAGGTTGGTATAGAGGCTGGAGCTGGTAACGTTCTCCTCTGTTAGTGGCCTGCTTTATCCTGCTACGGGCTGTGGATAGACTCAGCTGCTGTCTCACTAGGGTGGAAAACCAAGGCATCAGGTTCACCTAAAACTGTCCCTCTCTTTTTGAAGGGGATGTGGGGAGTGTCTGGCTCCCAGCTGGAGCCACTTTGCTGCTTCCACCTCCCAGCTCAAGCCTTGGTTCTTCCCCCTTCTGCAGGTATCAAACTCCCCTGTGGTCCTCTTAGACTTCCCCAAATTTGGGCATTCTTCACATTTCTATCAGTTAGGTCTCTAACCTGGAAAATCTGTACCACGTTCAGTTATGTTCAGTTAAGCAAAGGCTGACCTGCCACTGCTCTATGTGATGTACATACACCTGATGATTTGGGGTTTTCTCCCTCAGTTATGTTTGTAGGAATGTAAATGGATGTGGGGAGGAAGATCGTGTTCACATTGTTTGAACACTTCCTTTTGGTATTGGGAGGGTTCTGCTTTTGAAAGTCTCTATATATGTGTTATGCAATTGTTTGTCACAACTTACTTCACGTGGCAGTGTTAAGAGCAATGAAGTGTTGTTGACAAGCTGTTTCTCATTATTTGCAAGTTATTTGTCACTAATTAAAACCAAGGCAGATGAAATGATTGGTTTACAGTGTTTCAAGATTAATGCTGAGGAAACCCCAGAGAGCTTACTGCAATTATCTAGAGTATGGACACACTGTTGTTCTTGATTCTGGCCAATCCTACGCTATCATAGTCTTTTTAAACTGTACATCATTCCCTTCTCTTGGGGATCAATTTTATATCCAGAGGAACTGCCTGATGTATGAAACAGATCTCTGCAATAGGAGGAATCTGGTTTTCACTGAGTTTTCAGTACATTTAGGATTATGAAACATGAAAGGCGCTTGCATGAACCAAGATGGTGTTTTAACAACAGCTTCTGCAGAGGCTGGAGCAGCTTTGGAGCATATTTCTGTCGCCCTGGGAAGCAGGTGGGTTTGGATGGTGTAACTTACCTGCTTCTGTATTCAAGGATCGTTTTCCATCCTTCCACCAGCTGTTAGGGTTGAATGAAGGGGATGAACATCCAGGAATATCCTTAATAACGATAAAAGCCTTTAAAGTGCAAGTACTGCTCCAGAAACCAAGAGCCAGTTTAGACACCTCAAGGGATGCTGGTTCAACACCAACACCCCTAGGGCCCTAGTCCTGCATCGCGGTCGCTGCCCTCCTTGACTACTCCTCTCCCTAGAAAGCTGATCGGTGCAAAAAGCACCATCCAGCCCACGTGTGGGCCTACAGAGCCACTGCCCAGCCTCTGACCTGCAGTGGGTCCCTTGCTGGCTCCACAAGGGTGTATGTGCAGCTGCAGCCGAAACCGAGCTCCCTCTTTGCCTGCGTGGCCCTGGCATCCCCAGAGCAGTTTCTGTCTCTGTGTCTGCTGAGCGTTGCTGCCTCTTCACATGTGTTTCCTCCCATGATTGTAGTGTTCATCCTTAGGATTGTAAATTGAGGTCTGTAAGTGAGTTTCGTATAACTTACATTTTAAATGGAACCCCATTTATAAATAACATCTGTAAGGCACTTAGGAACTTAAGTCTATTACAGGATATTTTTTTATGTCTTTTTAGGTCTTTGTTACTATTTCCTTTATTCTTCCATGTGGCTTTCACCACACCTATCTGCTCTAAGGAACCCAAGTGATATGCAGGAATATTTGATTTTTGCAGTTTTGTTACATCTTGTATTTCTAGGAGATTTTCTGGTAGGAAAACCTGGTATAATATATTTCTAGAATTTTGACCTCCAACCTGAAGACGTTTCCAAGGCTTATCAGTGTTCAGGTGCTGCAGAATTTGGCTTTTCTTCCCTCAAGGTTTAATACCCACAGTTAGTGCTGTACAGCCAAATAAAAGCCAACATCAATCTGAGTTTTCACAAAATTATTTCAAATCCTTTTAATTGGCTGGAATTATAAATGAGCCAAGGAGAACTATTAGGTGGTTCTTGTTGTCATTTTGGGTTTGTTGTGTATGGCAACTTGTCTACTGATTTAAGGGAAAGGAGCAAGATGAGCTGGGTTGGAATTGTGTTATCTACTCAGAGATTGCAGTGGTTGTGTGGGGCTTGTCCACACACTATGGAGGTAGGGCTGCAGAACTCTGCATCCTCATTCTTAGAATCTAGAAGATTTTACTATTGTAACATGTTAGGAAATGAGATTTTTTTATTTCCGGAGTCTACAACTTTTAAAACCCTATGCAAGAGAAGCTGCAATGTCTTAAAAAAGTCTTCTCAGGCATTGGGAGCAAACCTGCATGGTAAGAAATGTATGAAGTGAACCATACAAGTATTTCTTAGGTTTTTTGTTATTAACCATTTGCTTAATTTCATTTCCAAGCCAATTTTTGTGAGCAGCACAATTATAGAATCGTAGAATGGCATAGGCTGGAAGGGACCTCAGAGATCATCTAGGGATTAGACAGAATGGATGGATAATTTCCTTGTCAGTTGCAGCTTTTTGCCTTGCATGTATGTGTGTATATATATATATATACATATTTATACAAAACTGTGTAGTTACCTTTTTTGAAAAAGGACATAATGTTCCTGATTTAGAAATTAGCTTAATCATGCAAGACAGTTTGCTAACTTTCAAGTGCATCGTGTGGTTTTCCAAAGTTGCCTTTACTGGGATCTGTAAAGGTAGCATATAATATAGCAGGGATCTGTAATTGAAGTAGCATTGAAAAATCCTTGAGACCTTGTACCTCAAGGGAGATCTGTTGTTCTGTGATTTGTTCCTATTGTTTATGATAACTGGATTCTCAAAATAATTGTAATCATATGTGTAGATGACTTGACTTGTTCATTTTTTTAAGAACTCAGAATATGGTCTAAAAATATGGTCTAACAGTGGTTTGCACTATTAGCAATTATTTGTAATGGTTTGGGTATCTATGAAGTCCACAGAGGCTTGTATGACTTCGCTGTGTGGTTTGGCATCTGTGTGAAGCCTTTAGATTAGAGGATCTGGGCTGATGTGCTTGGTTTGTTTGAAGTCAGCTCAGCCCTTCTTTTACGTCAGAC
This sequence comes from Apaloderma vittatum, assembly GCF_000703405.1. Taxonomy (NCBI): domain Eukaryota; kingdom Metazoa; phylum Chordata; class Aves; order Trogoniformes; family Trogonidae; genus Apaloderma; species Apaloderma vittatum. Next base: position 162,889 of record NW_009714190.1, on the reverse strand, counting down.
GGATGCCTGAACGTGGGGCAACGCCTCTACTACTGTCTTTTAGGTGTCTGTGGTCCATTCTTTGGTCCATGTGCACGCTGGGGGCAGAGCAAGGCAACAGCCTATTACTTTGGTTAAAATTTGTATTCAGATTCCTCTGACAGGTTATCTGGGAGGAGAGATGCTAGAAGCCAGATGATACTCTAAGTTCTAGTTAAGATGATTTGCTTAAAATTGAGCATAAAAATATCAGCATATAAAAGTTAACTAAAAGGAAGAATAAATATCCCAAGACATACAACAGTTGAAAATATCTGAAGGGGCAAAAAAAGAGTAATTAGGGGAACACATTGATAAGACAAGACTGTTTGCTTTCTTATAGTTTAGATCAGACTGTGACTTTTTTGTGTGAAAGTGTTTAACTAAATCTAAATATAATCATCCCTGTGTATATCTTCTGGCTTTTTTATGTTGCAAACTGCCAAGAGCACTTGGGGATCCTGGGGGTTCCTACTCTGCAGGGGGATTAGACTAGATGATCTTTTGAGGTCCCTTCCAGTCCCTAGCATACTGTGATAAGTTAGTTTGCTGATAATAAAAAAAATTTGGAAGGCCAAGTCACTTGTGCTCCCCAGGGCTTGGTGTTGGGGCCGCTTCTGTTTAATATCTTTATTAATAATCTTGATGAGGAAATTGAGAGCACCTTCAGTAAATTTGCAGATGGCACTAAGTTGGGCAGGAGTGTTGATCTGCTGGAGGCTCTGCAGAGGGATCTGCACAGGCTGATCGATGGGCTGAGGCCAATTACATGAGGTTCAACCAGGCCAAGTGCCAGGTCCTGCCCCTGGGTCACCCCAACCCCCGGCAGCGCTGCAGGCTTGGGGAGCGGTGGCTGGAGAGCTGCTGGGCAGGCTGATGGCCAGGACAGCGGCTGAACATGAGCCAGCAGCGTGCCCGGGTGGGCAAGAAGGGCAACGGCATCCTGGCCTGGATCAGCAATGGTGTGGCCAGCGGGAGCAGGGCAGGGATTGTCCCCCTGTTCTCGGCACGGGCGAGGCTGCACCTTGAGCCCCGTGCTCAGCTCTGGGCCCCACAGTGCAGGAAAGACATGGAGGGGCTGGAGAGGGCCCAGAGGTTGGCTGCCAAGCTGGTGAAGTGTTGGTCTCTTCTCGCAAGTTACAACCAGTAGGACAAGAGGAAATGGCATCAAGGGGGAGGTTTACGTTAGACCTTAGGAAAACGTCCACACTGAAAGGGTTATCAAAAGCAGGAACAGGCTGCCCAGGGATGTGTTGAATCGCCATCCTTGGGTGTGTTCAAAAGCCATCTGGATATGGTGCTCAGGGACATGGTTTAGAAGTGGGCCTGGTATAGTTAGATAACAATTTGACTTAATGATCTTAAAGGCCTTTTCCAACCATAACAATTCTATGATTCTATTAAAAAAAATGAATACTGCCACCTGCTTTTGAAACATTTTGCTTCATAGCTTAGTTTTTATCAGTTGCAAAAGTGAGTGTGGGCTGTGAGCAGGAGCAATCAATCTGCTAAATAACAGAATGATTAGAAATCTGCATTAGAACTGAAATTACCCTGAGATACAAATTAATGTAAAAACCTTACAACTTTTAAAATACTTCCACAGTTGCTTAAATTTCTGCCTACATGTATGGTGCTTTCTCAGGTTCAGATCTGAAAGTCAGTGGTTCTTTGTTTTCTGACAATATTTAAAGATAATGCTTTTGTACTTATCATTCCTATAGGTCTCATATTTTTTTCCAGCTCAGAAGATTTATGGCATGAAGAGTTCCAAAATAAAAGACCTTTAATGTGATTTTTCAGCTGTATGTAATTTTAGAAATAACTGGAAGGTAGATTACGTTTAATTTCCTCAAAGTTTCAAAAGCAGTTATGTCCTTTCTGTTCAACAAACCCCCAACAACAGAAGTGCCAAACTGAATCCAGCATGTCCACAAAAATTCTATCCTTGCTCATCCTTAATTTTGTATTGCACATTAGAAATGAGAGCTCTAAAAATCATTCAGGCATGTGCTTCTCATACTTGTCCATTAATTCTAAATAGACCCCATTAGATTTCTGTGTTCCATCAGTTTGCTAACAGTGAGCCATAGGAGCTGTGTGCCTGGAAGAAACTAATTTCTACCAGAGTAAGCCATTAGGGCAGCGCCGTTCTCTGGAGGTATCTTTCCACTGGGGTCTGTTCCTTTACTGTAAAGATATCAGATCTTTTTGTGCAAATGTAATTTAAGAAAAGTTGAACGCACTTGGATGAGTTTTATCATGTACACGCACAACTTGTACTTACAAACCAGCTTTGTATTTCTAGTCGATGTTTGCATCTAGAGTTTGCATCATCACTGTGGTACCCCTGACATGTTTTCCAGATTTGTGTGTGTTCTTTCTGTATACATAAAGGGATAATTATATGAAAGATATATGTAAGTTTAAGCCAGAATAAATGCTTCTGATCTATGTTATGACATTTATTGCATCAACTTTATGTAATCCATGTAGCTTAGTTTCTTCTTTATTTCTACAGAAGTAAAACTTTCTGAGATTTGTGCAAATGCAAACATTTGAAATATGTGGACATGTAAGGCTAAATGAGCATTCTGTTGTTAATAGCTTGAGTGTTATGTTATGCAGACGTTAGAACTGTAAAAGCCAAAAGAGTGTGACTGCATTTGCGATAAGGATAAGCAGTCCATGCTATGAGGATAAACAGAACTTTTTGACCATCCCTGGGTTTTGTACAGACATGTAAACCTGTGGTTGCTGCTGTAGGGCTACAAATTAATACATTTAATTTCAATGTTAGCACTGATACTATGTGAGAACAATGCTCTGATATTCATAATAACTTGTATATAGCATGGCATGTGCCAAATGGAGGTGCAGATAGGTTTATTTTTCAGTGTGTTTGTGTTCTGCTGGCCTTCAATCATAATTCAAATCCCCACTGTGCCAGATAGTGGACTAATGTCTAATCATAATTTGTAAACACTGAGCGAACGTAGAAGTAGAAGAGAACATGAGAAGCTTGGATGATACCACACAGATCACAGATTATTAACATTATTGAGAAACAGCCTAATGACCACACATGGTTTTCAGGTAAATAAATATGTTCCAGAAAGCATCCTGTGTTATCATTTCTGGAATTACAGCCAAATCCTCATGGGTTACTGTGGCACAAGGCCCTCTATTTTATACCACTAGGAAGATTTTTACCCCAAAGTTTCCAGAGATACAATGCAATATTAAAGGTGTTTCTTTCTGAAGAACAAATATCCAGTCAGTTACATACCAGTGATGCGGTATGCGAAGAGCAAAGTAGCCTGCAAACAGCTTAATTACCTACCTGTTCGTTATTTTCTCTTAGTACTTGTGTGGTTCAAATACTTTCTGCTGTGCACTTTTCCCTTTTAAGAGATTGCTTGTAAGGCAAAAGCTTGGCTGTACCTTTTCCTACACGTAAATGAAATTGCAGATTGAGAAAGTGCTTTTGAAGCCAGGAGAATTGAATTGTAGATACCACTTTTCTTTGGTTTTAAGGAGCACGAACACTGATCTGATGGCTTGGTGTTGCATCCTCATGCCCCAGGAATCTCCCTGTTGTCCCTCTCAGATGGAGATGTTCCTCCATGCATAACTCTGTGTCACTCAGCTCAGTTTTCTGACAGCAAAATGAGTGCTGTAGCAGAGTGAGTCATGGCTGCAGAAAGCCATTTCAAGGACAAGCCAAGGGTGTTGAAGGCAGCAGCTTGATAAAGCCAGGATTCTGGACCAGTTTAACTGTTTTCAGCCTCAAGAAATTTGACTTTAAGAAGCCGAGCCCTTGGTAGTGAAACTACTCTCTTAAAATCAACAAAAGCGAAATCTTTACATGCAGTTTGCTCTTGAAATTCTGTATTTAGGTCTGATGATGTTGCACAAAACAGCATTACATAAAGCACAGCAGATGCAGTCTGGATTCAGAGGCAGGGGGAAAGCACGTAACAAAAACAAATGTGGAATGCCATAGCAGAGGAAGACATCTTAAAAATATATTATAAGGAGAAAGAATTTCCAAGTACGGAGCTGATGTGAGGGCTCAGCCTGGCACTGACTTTTTTATTTTTAAGGTTTAAGATTTTAAATAAGATTTGCAGTTTGGCTGTTGCATCTGATTTCTGTGCCGTATTGGTGCAAGCCAGTGCAGAGTGCTGCTCTGCTAGCGAGGAGGGGGGTGGCTGAAGGGACAGGGACACCTTAGCAGCAAGAGATATGGCAGGAGTCAGTGCTGGGTAGTGCCCTTGGGCTCCAAACCGTCTGCTTACCCCTGCAGCAAAGCTGCTGCTTGCCCCAGAAGCAGGATCAGCCTGTAAATGAAGTGTTTGTAAAGTAAAGTAGTCCTGAAGAAATCTGCATCTTCACTGCAGTAGGAAATCCGTGACGACATCATGTATCCAGCTCAGTATCTTTGGTGGTTAACCACTGAGCTGGGACATGACAGGTGTCAGCACTGGTTACCCACCTGCACAGACATGTACAGAATCCTGCTGAGGCTTATGTGGCTCTTGCTGAAGCCAGAGGTCCTGTGGCTTTGCCATCTTTTTTACATGGTTTGGGTAGAATGGTTTGATGCTGTTGATGGGAGCTGTGTGTAAGGTGAAGTCAGAGGTGTTAGGTGCCTAATCCTGCAACTAGACAGAGCAAAGCCCTTTCTAGTGAGGGAACTAGTGAATCCAACAATACCTATGCTTTCAGGGCATCATTTTTTGAGAAAGCTGATCTGGCTTGGTTCTGTTTAGATGTCAGTTGCATTAGTTGCTCTATCTGGTTAGCTATAAAAATTGTTATTAAATAATGTTGTATTTGTAAGATGCAAGCATATTAGGTGGACTGAGTTGATAGGTTCACATCAGTTAATAATGTTTTCTTCAATCATTTGCAGAGGAAACATTTCAGATCTTACAGATGGAGTGTTTTGGTAAGGTGGTGCACACGGCAGGACACTGAAGCTCTGTGAAGCATCCCCCTGTATATATTTCCATCCGTGCAGATGATGGTCTTCCTGTGTATCATCCTGACTTCATGTAAGCAAAAGGGCAGTAGATGCTTATCTGTAGATGAAGGGCCAGTGTTTTTATAGCCTTGGAACTGTAACGAATGAACAAACTGGATGAATTAAAGATCGTTTTCAAGATCTAGAACCTTTCATCTCAGGTCACTATGATCAAATTCAGCATGACTCGGGATTACTGTTTCATGGCAAATCAGTCCAGTCCAGAAGGAGGGGGAAAGGTGAGAGGATCAAACATAATTGGCACCCTTGTTGAATGAATTGCTCAGATATCAAGGTCTGAATGAAATTGTAATACCTTCTCACTTTTACCAGACAGGTCTAATAGGTCAGAGTTTGGTAGGTCAGTGTAAGAGGAGCTTGAATTACCCATCCCTGGGCTGTATCAGTCCTCTGAGGGTTGGCAGGCAGTGAACTTCATATGCACTAAGCTTAATTGCAAGTAACGGCTGTGACACAAACAAAGTGCAGGAAGTGAAAGGATTAATGCTGTTAGAGTCCTTTTATATTGTTCAAGCCTGTTCCCATAATAACAGGAATTGTTCATTTTTCCAACAAGTTCTAGAATCTTGAGGGCAGATAAATGAAAAGCAGTATTGGTAGTTGATATTAATATTCTCATGTCATTCCTTTTGAAATTTTTCGTTGGCTGCTGTTTTTCATAATCATTGAACAACTAAAATGTTTTTCTTAAGATTTTCAAAGTCTTGCAACGTGAGCAATGTTTTGTTTTCTTCAAAGGGCTGTTCTTCGGTGTCATTCATAAGCCTGCAAAATGCATAGTATTTTATGGTGATCTTTGAAGTCATCAATTCTGACAACATAGCGATATTGCTACATGCCTATCTCCCAGAATTTCACTTGCTTTGTGCTCATGTTTCTCTCTTAAAAATGCAAAAAAACCCACACTAAGTAACACCCTATGAAACAAGCGTGTAATATTAAAGAACAATTTGTTCTCTTAGAGAATAGAAAATATCCTTAAATTATATAAGAAGTTACAAGAAGAGCGTGAGGACTATGCTAAGCAGTAGAAACTCGGAGGGAAGAAGGAAGAGCTGTCTGATATTTGTCAGCCGTATTGTTTTATTTGAGATAAAATGAAAGGGAAAATAAGGCATGTGGAAAAGGATGCAGAAGGAAGATCCATTAAGATGATCCTCAGAAAGAGCAGCAGTCATAGGAGGCCCAAAGGGAGACAGGGAAAAATATAAATATGTTTCACAGAAGGGTAGCAGAGTTAGGGCAGCACATGCACACACACACAAAAGTCTTATCATCGTGAGTTTTTGGTTCCTCTCTGCTTGTCACTTATACAACCTGCGGAAAACAGATGCGCACTCAAGATGTCTGCCTGAAAGGAATGACTTCATCCTGAGCCTTGTTCTTTCAAGGTGTTTGCCCTTTCTATATTCATCAAAGTTATTGCATAGCATTGTAGTATATTCTCAGTGCTATTTAAACTGATGGCATTCTCTCAGTAATGCTGAAACATACATTGAAAGCAGGTCTGATCTTGTCTTTGTTTCTTGTTTAGTGTCAATGTGTGTCGTGCTGAAGGGATGTATTAATGAACCTTTTTTTTTATCCTGCAATGACAATCCTCTAGGCCCAGTGTCTTCATTAATGAATAATGATGGAACAGAGTAGGCAGATGGGTCATTTTATCCTTTAAGTGTGATGAACAGTCCTGAAGGGAATGCTGCATTGCAGCTATAAGCAAAATGGTTGTACAGATGACAGAACACTTTGGAATTATAGTCTGTATTCCTGGAACATTCTAGGTTTTAGTAAGATTGCCAGTTTCCCAAAACTTCTTTTCTTAGGGAAAGGAATCTCTTTTTTATTATTTAAGAAGGTCTTATTTCAGTGCTTTCTATTCTACAAACTTGGAAACCTGAGCTTCAATAAAAATATAAAGTCAGTTATCATGCTGTGTTCAACAGCCATTGAAAAGGACTTGGGAAGACATCTGTTTCATACTATTTATATAGCAATTGCAAAGTAGTAATTTGCATAAGATTTTGGCCACTGACCTTACCATGGATGTGGACAGATTTTCCCCAAATCGTTTCATGTGATGCGAGAACCACACACATGAAAAAAAAAAGCAAACCGTTTAAAGAACTACGCAAAGAAAAGCCTACTCTCCTACTGAAAAAGAGGTGTATGAAAATCAAAGTAAGATTTCCAATTAAAGTTACTAATGGGACAAGCCAACACCTCTAGGTTGTTAGGTAAATGTTTTAAATGCTCCTTTTCTTGGGGTGAGCATAACTGGGTAACTTCATTTTTCCATCTCTTTCAATGTAAAGAATGTAATTAAGTTCCTAATTGGCGGTTATCTAAATCTGTGCTATGCCTCTGTGTCACACGATAAATGCCTTTGAGTGCCTAGAATTCTGTCCCATTTTTATATAAGAACACTGATTTTAGTTGTTTTATTTTAGTCTCCTTTTGTTTCTTTTTACTTGCAAGAATTTGTTTCTGTTTTGTCAAAGTAAATTGTTGTGTTTTCTTGGTGCATGGCGTGTGGCTTCAACTCCAAATATTTGTATTGCCATAGCCATGGGATGAGCAGGTACCTGTCTTTAGCAGCACAAATCAGTTCCACTTGAAAAATCCAATTTTAATAGAAATATTCTAGGACATATAAGACTTCACCAAGGTTTGCTCATAAGTTATCTCCACAAATGGACAGTGCATCTTACTAGTAAGTTTGTCACTCTTTATTGAACATGTAACTTCTATTGGATATTCTGCAGAAAACGGACACTCTGACCTGCATCTCATCTTGCATTTTATTGCTGGGCTGACATGGGAATCCTTTCAGTGGGGTAGGGACATCCCTATAGCTAGAGCTACTGATCTTGGTCAGCTCAGACCTGTGGAATGCCAGGTGGCAGAAACAAACAGACAGAAAAAACACGCATGTAGCAAGAGCACACCCCGAGAGACTCTGGAAAGGAGAAGACTTCAAATGCAAAACCCAGTTCCCACTGATGACCGAAGTAGGGAAATCCTTGGGGATACAAAAGAAGGAGTTTCAGCAATCCAAAGAAACACTAAAAACTGCTCAATTATAAAGAAGCTCTATTTAAGGTGACAGAAGGGAAAGGATTTGTTTTCAAATCTCTTCACTTATTTAGGCATAATATCTATGTGTTATGTCAAAAATGTGTTCTTTGGTTTAAGAAGTTGAAAACTTTGTGTCTTTTAGCAAGTGCACATTCAAGAAATGTTCTGCAAAGCTCTAGCAGAAGGCCACTCACATTACAAATACTTACAGATTTGTGTTACACACATTAGCAGAAATCAAACTATTGTATTGTATCATCATCGAAGCACCAAATTCATGTTAACAACCATCCTTGGGCAACTTCAGTGAGTAAACAAAAGTTACATTTTCTTAATGCCCCCAAAATAACCCCTACAGCTATTAGTTAATCTTCATTGTAGAAACTTAAGCTTTTAAAGATGAGATCTCAAATTAGAAGTCGTCTAATGAATCAATGGCTTTAACCGTTCTCCTTGCACAGCAGTCACCTGTGTTTATATTGTGCTAGCCATTCCATTTTACTTCCAACCCATTAATTCATTGCTTTGCTTAATCCAGCTCAACTTTCTCATGGGGTTCTGCTGCATGTTTTTTTGTTCAAATCTGTCTGGTACTTAAGTCTACAGGACAGGCAGGTGATGATCTAAAGGGTGGATCTCACTTATTTATGAAGAGGATAGAGCAAAGGAGTAATGATGAGTGCAACAGTGTTACACAGGTAACCGTGATCACACCAGCATGTGCACACTGTGTTAGAGGTTTCGAAGGTCTAATTTTTTTCATGTTCCTGAGCAGAGGGATGTAATCCATTGGATGCTCGAAAAACATCTTATTATCTTACTCTCTTCTCACAAGTTGGACACTGTGGTTTTGAGTGACATCATTGTCACTTGCAGGAGTGATAGTGGCATTTAATGGTGCTTGCAGATGGCATAATAGCACTTCTTCTTCAATGTTCTCACTTTTTTGTAGATACCTTGAATACTGTTCTGAATCCACAGAATAGATGCACTATAGCAAACGCTCTGTCTCTCGCAGAGGCAAGGCGTGAAGTGAGTGCGGTTGCTGTGTAGATGACAAGCTGACGTTACTCAGGAAAAGCAGATGACGCTGACAAAGATAGCAATGAAATCGAAAAGAGTTGCCAAGTAGCAGCACTCAGAGGTAAAGCCTCAGAAAAATGCAGCTCGATTGCTATCTGTTTTGTTGTGTTTTTTTTTTCTATAAGTGAGGGTGGGAAAGAATCGTGCAACGGAAGGAGACTCAGCCAAGTGGTTTGTGGTGTTTTCATTTTGACTCCCTTATAGACATCACGAAAGTGCATCCCTTCAGAAATAAGATTTCTTCTTTTTTTTTATTTTAATGTAGAAGATTAAAACATGTATGTGAGGAATTAGCTATCTTAACCTGAAAATTCCTGGCCTTGTTTAGAAAAAATGCTCTTTTCCCATGTTGTTGTTGTTACAAGAGCCTATGTTGTTACACTGTGTTACTTTTAATCTTTCCTATAGGCTTCATCAAATCAATATGCACTGTAGAACCTTGGAAGTGCTTATGCTAAAGAAACTATAGTGACTCCAGTGACAAATATTAATAGTAAAGATCCTTTTTATATTAGTAGATGCATGGGACTTTCAGGGTACTTCATAAGAGCCTTATGCAGTACTAACTTAGAAGTCTAATGCCTCTTCAGCTGTGTAATGTCTCCCTCTCCCAGGCTGTGCTTGCCCAGCTGCACAGGCATTATTCATGGGCATTTGCTTTCTCAGACTACTGTGACGGTCATCCCAAATGGACATGCTCTATGGAACTGAACAGAAAATCCTGAGAAGTCTTTAGCGAGTCTAGGCCATCAGCCTGAATGTACATTGCCGTGTGGAGAAGCCAGCTGAGGCTCTCCTTAGTGTAGATTTGGCTCGATTGAATTTCAGTCAGATGGGCTCCGCTTCTGGGTTGTGTCATTGACAGGTGTGTCCTATGGGCGTGATGTTTTACTTGCAAAACTTCAAGTGACGTGAAGTTGCACTGCGATAAGAAATGGGAAAAATCAAAGTTGAAGGCTTTTTATCACCTATGAAAGGTATAGACAGTCTAGCAGCTGTTCTTGTTATTGTGGATTTCTTTGTCATGGTGCCACTCAGCAGCAGGAGTCTCAGGCTCAGTGTTATCAGTCACCCTTGCTGTTAACAGTAAGTAAAATATAGGCCTGTCCCCGGGTGGGCATGTGGCACCACCCTTTTTTTTCTCTCTCTCCTGTTAGGAGAGGATCCCATGCATGGACCCTCTGTTATTCCTTGCTCTGCCGCTTGCCCATGGCTAACTCTGGTTCTGCGGATAGATCGCTAGTGGGTACCTCTTTGGCTGCACTTACTCCAGGGCTTAGAGGAGCGCCTGCTCACACGCAGCTCCCAGCCGGCACATGCTTTCGTGCCGTACTTACTTCAGCCAGACAACCAGAGCCTCCCCATGGACCATGACTGATGGGGAACTTGCATTTCTCTTGGCTGTGCCGGATCCATGCGAACAGAAAGAAGCTGCCTCTGTAGCAACCAGAGTGGTTTGCTTGTCAGCGGTGCTGCTCCGACTGTGGCTGGGGAATAGGGAATCGCGGATTGATTTCTGGGTCTTTCTTCCCTCCCCATCCCCTGTGGTTGCCGTTAGCAATACATATGAACCAGTGAGAGTGATGGTAAGTGGTTATGAAGGTGTATTAATTAAGGAAGGCTTTCCACTTCAGCTTTATTATGTACTCATTTATTCCTTGTTCTTTTTCTTAGCTAAGACCTTGGATTTCCTCTGTTAAATGTACACGCTTGCTCTCCTCTGCCGTTACCTGATTCATACACTGGTGCTTTTCAAGCCTGATCCTACAGAATAGCTGGCGAATGTATCTTAAGCTGTAATCAGGGACGCTTGTTTTAAATATTAAGGGTAAGAAAAAGCTTTCACATTATCTGAAACAATCATATTATAACTCAGCATTGTAAAACCGTGGGTTTGATACTGTTTCCCCTCCTACTCTCCACTAACTTCATTGAAATGGTCCCACATGTCTGTGTTTCAGTAGGAAATCGGAGCTTTGAGGGCTTTACTGCGGTCTCATCTGAATCATAATGCTACCTTCTGTTGGAGTGAAATCCTGGGTTTGTCTAGATAACCCCCTCCAAAAAAAAAAAAAAGACATTTGAAGAAACTGCCTCAAGGTTTTGACTACCTGGCAAGGGATGGGGAGAAGAAGCCATTGCGTTCCTCTGTTCTCTTTCTGCCTCTTCCATAAAGCCCCAGTAGCCGTAAGCTGCTGAGGCTGTGTGATGCAGAACAAAGCCAGAGTATCCTGAGGTATCCCACTGGCTTGGGCTTGGTTGACTTAGCTGCAGTAAAGATGTTCTGTCACTTTTAGTGCTGCGTGAAGATCTGCACTTCTACTGCGCTGTTGTTTATGTACAGAGTAACAAGGAATCTCTAATGACTTCTTTATTATCTGATTGGTAATGGGTGGGAGCTGGATGGTGGATATGTGTGCTCAATTATTAGTATATGTTTCTGCCCTGAATCTATAATGGCTTTTTTGTACTGGATACTGCATCAAGATAGGACAAAAGAAGAACATCTCCAGGGGTCTGTGGTGCACGAGATGTATGTAAATGTGCATAAAGATTATTGAGTGGGGTAAGAGCTGAAGAAATTATTTCTGGTGGGATGAATATCTTCCCTCTCAACAGTTGTACTCCTAATGACAGTAGGGCATTTGTGAAAAAGAAATCTTTGTTCTTCTTACATCATAGAGGACCTTCAGCTCTCATTGAATCTTTGTCAGCAGCCTTTGCAGAAAGCATTTTGTTGTCTGTTTAGACAAGAAAAATATTAGTCGTCTATTACGATGCCTATCTTGATTTTAATGTGATGTCTTGTCTGTTGCCTTGATATTGACTCATGGCTACACACTGGACCCAGCCATTAGATTATTATGAAATTGTAGCATGTCTTTCAGATGAGTGGCTTTTTGGGGGAGGGACATGTTACAGTCGCTATCGGGAACCATTTCTGGTTCTGCTGTTACTAATCATCTTCTGTAAATTTTCTGTTCCTGGTTAATAGCTTCTTTTCAGAGTAATTCTACTTGAAAAAGAAATTAGAAGAAGATAGAATAAATAAAATCAAAATGGTTAGATAAAAAGGAAATGAATGAAACATGTCGTGGAGCATTCTGTGCTTCTTGGCTGTAATAAATCCTGCATAGTATCTTGCCAGCGGAGTGTAAATCAGGAACCCTAGGAGATGTGAATTTACTCCTCTCATCTGCCACCAAACTGTCTGGGGCGAGAACTTCAGCCTTTTGCTGCCTCATGAAATTGAGATAAAGTTGCTGATGAATTTCTATAGCTAGAAGAAGATCGAGAGGTAGCAACTCATTGCAGAGTTGCAAGCTGTTAGAGATCTGTTTCTAATGTTTACATTAGATGCACCAGTCTGTAAGAAAGTATGTTAAGCTTTTCAGTTACTTCATTTTTAAAAATGTCACAGACTTATGGATGTATTTATGCACCCTGCATGACTTGATATTGTTTTGCTTGCAGCCTAGAGCAGGGAAGCTTTACGTAAGGTTTTTGCAGCCAGCTTGCTGCTTCTCAGATGCTGAAGGGTCACCGCAAGGTGGCTGCTGAAGCCTGGTGGAGCTCAGGAGGGCAGGACGCGGTGACTTCGCCTGTTGTTGCTGTTAGGTATGAAGAGGGAGGATGATTAATAAGGAGATGGAGGGGGAATTAATTAATTTCCAGGTTCTGCCACTTCTGGGCCTCACTTTTGGCATGTTGACTATTTAGGTCTGGCTGTAAAGCATTTGACCCAAGGTGGTTTTAAATCCTGCAAGTGTCTATTGGCAGAACTGCCACGTGGACTCATGGAAGTAGTGGTACCAGCTTACAGGATGTGTTCCACGTGATTTGTAATTCCAAAGGCTTTTAATTTTTGGACAAATTTCTTAACATTTGTGTAAACAAATGTAAGCGAGTGACATTAATGAAAACAGGTAATGAGATTCATTACAATTCTGAGACAGCTCTGGTGTTCTGAGATTAGAAGGAAATTATTATTTGTTGAGGTTCATTCACTAATGAAATTCAAATTCATCTTGCTGAAACTAGTAAATGCTCTCAGTAAGTACTCTCCTACTGATAGACTGGGTTGTCTCAACTAGTTTTGTTTTAATATGACCTAAACAGAATCTCGGTGTACTGCATCCAAAAATTTCTCAAGCAACATACATGGTAAAACTCGGGGGCCACAGAGGCACCCCTTTCTGGGTGTTGGTATTTTCACCCTTTTTCACATCTGTAGTTATGTTTTAGCTTGAAAAGAATCATCTTGTCCATGAAACAGGTAGTTTAATGCAATGTATATTTTTGTGGCATACCTAGCACCAAAGCAAGTGTTTATTTGACTTAGATACCCTATAAAAAAGTGTCATGAAGATATAGTGATGACATCATTACACATAAGGAAGACATAGTGATGACATCATTACACATAAGGAACAAACCAGACCTTCCTCAGCATTTGATCAAAACCATAACAGTAATCGCAGTTTACTGTGCACATCTCCTTGCCTTCCCCAATTTCTTAGGCAGAGACAGTTTCCTAAGGCAGATCTCGCAAACTGAAACGGCTTGTTACTAGCTGTTCATTTGAATTGAAAATGTGACTTTTTCAGCTCTTTCAGGCACTAGATAGATTATACTTCTTACATTGAAGTGGAAGAAGAAAAGGCCTGCTGTCACTTCTAGCTTTTTTGAGACAGAAGAGCAAAATAGCACGCGGAAATTTGCTTCCAATGCCAGAGAGTAAAATCCCACTAAAAATGTTGAATGACATTGTAGGTATGAGTTTTCTACATTACAACAGCAGTAACTGGGCTAATATTTCTAATCCACATCATAAAGTTCTGAGAACCTCTTGCGAGAACTGTAAGAGCTTGGTGGGCTTGGATACTAAAGCAGCGTGTAGCAGAAGTCCTGACAAGCAGTATGTCCTAGTTAACGGTGAACTAAATGGAATTGGTATAACAAGGCAAAGAAAATAAAATACTTGTTGATATGATACTTCGTGGTGTTTTACTTTTGACTTGCTGTGAAGACCTAGGTAGTGCGATGCTAGGAATGCTCATCATTTGAGAGGGGAGTTTGAGAATCGGATGATAGGAGCTCATGAGATAAAATATAGATTTTTGTTCTCATAGGAAGAATTCAGGCATATCCTATCTAATTGTCATGAGAGTTCATTAACCAAAATAGTTCGCTTACCTCTATGCATAATGTCAGTAGCAGTTCAGCATCACTGTGAAGCCTTTACTTCCCTTGCTGAACCTTTTTTTTTTTTTTTGAATCTGAAGTAACATACACCGTGATTTTGAATTTGCATTTTTTACAGTGTTTGCTATTTGAAACTTCGGTCTGGTTTTCTGGATGCATCAGAAAATGTACAGAAGCAAGTTAGTAAGTAAGGAATGGTTTAGTTGCAAGGTTAGTAGCTGTAGTAGTAGTAGTCAGGGGTAGATGAGGAACAGAGAAAATGAATTCTCCACTTTTAAAATCTTTTTCTCCTGCCAAAAACATAACAATGCCAGATAAAATCAGAAATGCATTCAGTATACTCCCCAACCTTGTAGAAAATGTTTTCTGTGCCATCACTTGTCATTCTCCCACAAATTTCAAGCAAATTCAGAGGAAATTTTTTTGAAACTGAAACCTTAAGAAATTTTTCATTACTTAAAGCATCAGTAATAAATTTTTATAATATTTCCTAAGCCTGTGTATACTATGTGTATATAAATTTAATCCAAATCCACATAATTATTTGAAAACACTTGAGTCAAGTGTTGTGCAGCTTTGTCACTGACAAGCACATGAAAAAAAGTAAAGGAATCATACTTGTGTGGACAAATGAACATAAAGCCAGCCAGTGTGTGGCTAATTGTCATAAAGAATGTATGGCACAAGACTGCTGCCTTTGCCAGTAGCATATGAAGTCTGAAGACATATTGAACTGGTATTTCCATAATTTTTTTTTTAAGCTCCAGTAGTCCTTTTTCACTTTTTAAAATGTTTTATATCATCATACAGAAATCATATTTCAAATAACTTTCACTTACAATGCTCTTTCATTATTGCCACAGGACTAATTGCTTTAGGGATAAATGAGAAATTAAAAAAATATTCAGAAAGAGTAATGGAGTCAGTATGTGCAATATGAAAAAAACCCACTCAACACACAAATGTCTAGCAGCAGGAAAGCCATCTCCTGGTTAAAGGTACTGGTGAGGCCAGATGTCCACTTCCAGGTCTTGCTGTGCTGACTGACGTTTGTCCCACCTGTGCTGCCTGTCAGCGCCTGCCGGCTGGGAGGCACATCCCGCAGCGCTGCCGGCACCACGGAAAGCGGCAGTGACCTCCCAGCCTCTTCAAGCAGCCAAGTTAGGCTCATGGAGAACACCTTCAGGGGGATTTAAAATAATGTTTCTGAATAAAGCAAATTGTTTGAAAAAAGATAAGGAGTGCCCCCTTATACCTTGTGCCAGCAATATTAGAGGGAATTTATGGAAGCTTTTGCAAAATAAACAGGTTCTTGGGCACATTTCCCTTAGCTGTGTCTTTGTAGAACTTCAGCTTCTCCATATGTTTTGTTGTCCCTTTCTGAGCTTATCTCTAACTTAGGACCGCTATGGTAATAATTTCATTGATTCGTTTGTAGATTTCTTCATTCTCTCTTTTTTTCTCTGAATATAGGAGTTTGTTAGATTCTAGTATTTGGTGGGGGGAAAAAAACCAACAAAACAACAAAATTTTGCTTAACAGGATTTTTTGAGTGATGGTCAGATCTCAGAAGGGGAAGCCTTTTGGTTTGAACTGAAGATTGAATTTCATCTTCCAGTATTTCTAAATGATATACATGAAAAATAATTTAATGATTAAAGATGAATAGCCTCTTTTTCAGGTGAGACTGACTTGGTGAGTAATTTTACCAAGTCTTCTTTACATAGACTTATAGAAAAGGGTAAAATCATACACATGATTTACTCTTGCCTGTTTACAAGTCTCAAGATAATATTTATACATAGATGTTTTAAACTGTCTATATCTCAACCTTATGTAGTCTAAAAATCTGTGGTGTCTACATGAACAATTTTTCTCTTAGAGAAAAAAGCAGCTTTTTGAGTTCCAGTATCTTTTACTTTGAAGGCTTATTCAGTATGTACATTGTGTGCATATATATATATGCATTATGATCAGTGACAAGATAGATACACTTTTTATGGCCTCCTGACAGTAAAGGGCATAGCGTAATTTCAAAGTTGTGAGTTCATCATATCTAGGTAAATATAATTAGGATTGTAGAAAAACACTGCAGCTCTTTCCTGTACGATTTCAGCCCTCCCTGTCACACCGTTGAGTACCCAGTCATCTCCTTACCCGCTGGCGCTGGCCCACCGCTGTGCACATATGTTGTGTGTTGGGAGACAGGCCTTTGTTCAGGCGTCTCTTCCTTCTGCTTTCCAATGTGCTTTGGAGGTTTTCTCTGTTTCAGAGTTTTGTGTTGCTGTCTGTGGATACATTATATGGACATTTCTGCCCCGAATCCCTACCGCTACCAGTGCTCGCCATGTGTTTTCCCTTTTATGTAAGAAGTCAGGGCTGTATTTGGAGTGGATTGTGTTTTGGGGGCCTAGTGCAAATTACGCATGCGGTTATCAGTGAAAATCCTTCGTTGTATTTAAGGGCTTTACAGCCCTCAGAGCTATTAGGGAGCTGGTTAGCTCAGTCAGTTGAGTGTAGTGCTAACAACGCTAAGGTCGCGGGTTCGATTCACATTCAGTCCCGGTGTTTTGCCTGATCTAGTCGAGAGGTGACGACCCTGGCAGCAGGGAGGCTGGATTAAAATGATCTCTAAGGTCCCTTCCAGCCTAGGCCATTCTATGATTCTAATCCAACTGCATTTGGTCTGTGCCAAAGGCACAGATCCCATCAGTGACTCCCCTGCTCTCTCACGAGTGGTTTTTTAACTTTTGTGATCTGCACCGGGTCACAAAAGAGCCACTACAGACTGGCTCATAGCCTGCGATTCCTGTGTCACAGGGGAAGGTGTTTACCCCACGCTGGAAGCTGACTCGGAGCTCATGGAGGAGCGGAGAGGTTTGATGTGTTATTGTTTGAATCATGGAGAGTAACGTAGACGCACTTCGTAATAGCTGGAGCCTGTCGCGGTGTCACTAAGCACTAGGCATTGAAAATTAAATGATGTGAGGTAATAACTACAGCATTCCTTTATCTGGGTGAGAAAGATAGTGTTTCTTAGAAGCTGAAATGAAAGTTTGATGAGTTAACCAAGATCCAGAAGCTACACAGCAGCTGTAATTATATACCTTAACTGAAAGAGGAGTCGCTGTCTTTGCCTGTACTGTATCAGGATTGACATGTTCAAAAAAGCATCGCTTTAATCTTGAGGAAATTGCGCTCAGGCCTGGTGCTTTCATCCAAGAGGTCGCTGCTGGCTGCTGGCAGCACTCGCACCAGTCGTGAGTGAACGAGACAGAAAGCTGAGCACCATTGGCAAACTGGGATCCTGATTTGTTTTACCTCCTATCTGGAAGGTGCCGTCAGTTGGGCTTTCCATTCCTGCGGCACCCCGTGGGTGTTGGTGGCCTTGGGGGGAGGCAAGGGCTTGCCCTAAACTGCCTGGGGAGAGGAATGCATCCCGCCGGGGCACCGTCCTTTCTTCTTGCTCTCTTGCAGGTGTCTTTGTATTCCTCTGAGGTCAACTCTCAGGTGAAGTATTTTCACTGCATCATCTTAGGGTGAATAAGCACAAATATCTTTACTTTGCTGATCGCATTCAAAACCTATGGTGTTGTAAACATTCCAACTGATAACAAATATTACTTGGCAGATGTGTGTAACCACTTATTTTATTGCAGTTTATTATGCTGCTGGGAGCGGTATATGGGCACAGTTGTTCTACCCTAACACTTGCTAGTCCTTTATTTCTTTTTTTTTCTTCTTCTCTTTTTTTCTTCCTTTTTTTTCCCTTTCCCCAAAAAGGCGCTAGATGTGCATATATCAATATAATTTAAAAATGAGAAAAAAGGCAACTAAATGGGTTGTTCAACACAGCCACACCTTCTTATACTGTATGCTTAAATAGAAATGATTTTGAGATATCATGCAAAATACATGAATTTTTATATCCATCTAAGGATCTTGTATAATTTTCTTATTGCTTTCTTTGCATATATAATCTGTCCCTTCATCTGTTTTCATTCACTTAACAAAAATTTGCTGCAGTTCTTTCCAGCGATTGTGTAGCAGCGTGTGTGCAGCGAGAGGGGTTGCTTTGAAGTAGAACAAGACATCCATGACTGAGTTATACTTTGAGGTCATCGATGTGAGGTCAGAACAAAGAACTGTGTGCTACTTCCACTGATATTACCAAAAGCTGCCAACAGCTCTTCCTGCTTCATCTCAAATATAATCTGTTTGTGCTTTATGATCTATTTCCAGAAGTCATTGCTTATATGTATGCATGTATCTATATACATAGTCATTATTAAAGTAACCCTACTAACTCAGAGATTTTATGATTAAAACTGGTGGGAATTAGTACTAAATAGAGTTGATAAGGATTCTGTGCAGAAGGTAAGGACAAATCATCTTGCAAAGCAAAATTTCTGGAATATCTACCTATTTGTTAATGTGCAAACAGTACAGTTAGTAGTTGTTCATGGAGAAATAATTTATAGAAATGCAGGTGTAAGTGGGAATTTTCTAATTCACTGCAATCTTAATTAATTTAATTTATTTTCTTTTGTTTACAGGATTAGCTGGCACTGCTGCAGACCTAGAAAAAAGAAAGCTTATTTTTGGAAAAAATTTTATACCTCCAAAGAAGCCAAAAACATTCTTACAGCTAGTCTGGGAAGCGTTGCAGGATGTGACTCTTATAATCTTGGAAATTGCAGCCATCATATCTCTGGGGCTTTCGTTTTATCAGCCACCTGGAGAAGGGAATGAAGGTAAAACCTCTTTGTAGAAGTCATTTGTGTAAGTTTAAGTAAAACCAGTCCTATCTCTGAAATTAATTCCGAGCTCACCCTCCAGTAGGTCACTAATAAGAAATTTCCATGTGGTTTGTTATTACCATTACATC
Organism: Apaloderma vittatum; assembly: GCF_000703405.1. Lineage (NCBI taxonomy): Eukaryota > Metazoa > Chordata > Aves > Trogoniformes > Trogonidae > Apaloderma > Apaloderma vittatum. The sequence goes on along the minus strand of NW_009714190.1, from coordinate 143,570 downwards.
TGGTACTGACTTATTGTTTGTATGCTTGACATTTCTTTATGCAAATAGCTGGACCTCATGACATGTGCTAAAGACAAATCATAATATTCTTATGAAACTGGAGTATTTTTGTTTGTTTACACCTGTGAGCATGCGTTTGGTGTTTGTTTATTCAGCTTAGATTGATTGGTTACCGCAGTTTGGAGGAGAAATATCTAGTTCCTTATATAACTGATGTATCCGATCTACGTGTACGTGGGCAAGTCTTTAGCTAGTTTATACCAGCTGAGGACCTGAATTTAGTAAGATTCACTCATTTTAGTATTTTTAGTGATACAGCCAAGGCTAGTGAGCCTGGCTCAAAAGGGAGTATTAGAGGCTAAGGCACATTACCTATAAACTGTGTACTGCAGAATCCTCCTGTGAGCTCTGTAGAAAGGTTTTAACACCGTGCCTGTCCCCCTCCTTTCTCCGTCCTTTGGAAAGTACTCTTGAATTCACAAGCTTAAAATATTTGTTCCTCTACATAAATGCAAGATTTCCATTTCTGGCAGCTGATCCAGATTTCCCTCCCCCCTCCTGCTCTCTCACAGACTTATAAAGCTGGATAAAACATGCTGTGTGAAATGACGTGAATAGCTTGGCAAATGTATGAAGAATGTCTTCTCTAAATATAGCCTTGAAATGCTTTTTACATTCACTTCAGCCTCCTTTGGCTACTTTCCTTGAAGACCCTTTCTTCTTCCTTTTTCCATTCACGAGCAGAATCAGCACGTAGCTACGCAGAGCTCTTGTATCATATTTATGATTCTTTAATCCTTCATATATAATCAGCAACCTTTTGTTGTTTTCTCGCTGAATTTTGAATATGTGACTATTGATTCAGCAGGTGGCTGGTTTAGGCATGAAACAATAAAGGAGTCATTTGGTTTCAAATTGAAGAGAATATTTTTTATTATTGCCTCATGTGACTGGACATAGGAAAATACCTTGGGGACATTGTAAACCACAAGTGATGCTTTACAAAATTAGAATTTAGTTCTGCAAACTTTTTTTTCTTAGGCATAAATGTGCAGACTGTCCTCTTATTTGATGGGAAAGGAATTTTGAAAATAGGGTTGTTACAGGTTTTAGGAAGAGGGAGGATGTATCATCAGACATACTTGGTTTTTTTTTTAAAAAATTATTATTATTCTTATTTTGATACTGCATTTTAAATGTTTCTTTTCCCATGGGAAGGTATGACACATCTCAGCCTGAAAAGTTCAGCAGCACAGCCTGGGAAAAAGTGTTTATGTTTTCCCACAGCACAGTATTTTATTCAGCGGTCACTGTTTTCCCTATAATTTTAGAATTGTTTTCCTGGAAAGTTTTCCCATGTTTTGAGCAGGGAGAATGAATCAAGTTAGTGAATATCTTTTAATCCAGCTTTTCAAACACATTGTAAAAGTCCTTCACATTTCTTGTAAGTCTGCCTTTGAGCAGTTGTATAAAATGAAAGGGAATCTCCCATATTTAAAATTAGTATATTATAAACTTCTGCCAGGGACACTTAGAGTTTATTGGTAAATCTCCTTTTTAAAGAGTTCCATACACAGAAAAACTGACATATGAAGTTTGCTGCTGCCATCAGTGAAGTGGGGTGTAGTCATACTTGAAACTGGTTTGATGGTTTTGCATAACCTTTGCAAACCAATTATGAAATACTGGGGTTTTTATATATAGAGAGACTAACGTTAAGTAAAATTCAGATGAACTTTTTGTGAAGAAACAAAATATGCTGTTTTGTATCTAAGCCAATTTATTGAGCAATTTAAACTATTTCTTGAATTGAATGTGAACCTGGATTCAGACCAAACATGGGCCTGTCTGAGGAGATGGTCGTTCTTTGAAGAGGCAGCATCTCGCGCGCTTTCTGTCTTGAGAAACATCTGCTTACCCGTCCACATCTCCATTCTGTGTTGCTTCAGACTCGTCCATCTGTGCATTGCTGTTGTAACTGAGAATATAGAAAAAATGATCATACAATATGTAACATCCTCACCACAGTCTTCATTTATGCCTGAACTTATTTTCTGGAGGTGAGAGGAGAATATTGCCTATGGGCTGTAACAGTGACAAATGCCCCTTTGGGAAGTGTGAAAACCTGTATTTTTCTTTTCTAACTCTTCCCCAAATGAAATTCTTTCATCGAAATGTACATTTATTGCAAGATTTATGTTTTTTCTTGAAAAAGAGATTTTCTTCTGAAATATAGCCCAGTGCTAGGAAGGGGACCTGGCATTTCTTGCTGTCTACTCTTAAACTTGCCAGCTACTCCGCAGCCTACTTTAAGTTTCTCGGGCAGTTGCTGGCTGACCAGAGCAGCTGTGCTGCCCCAGCCCTGGCTGATGGCTTTGTGGGGAGCGAGCAAGAGTCGGTGCCAGCTGCTGGTGCTCAGGTCTCCATATCTCCTCACAGCAGCAGTGTGGAGGGGCTGTGATGCCTCCACAGATACTGAGGCCTGGTCCATGGGCTGACTAGCTAATGGGCAGCTGTGCTGCAAAGAATTTCTTTTTCTAGATGATGTATTCTTAACTATTCTCTTTCTTTTTTTTTTGACTGTCCCTAGAACTTGTTGGTATTTGATTAGGCTGATTGATGACAACATGAAATACAAAGCTTGTGACAGTCAAGTTTGTCTACAGCTCAACAAAAAATTGGCCTACCTTCAGGAGCAACTTGAATGAGAAGTCTGGCCAGGGAGCTGTAGTTGACACCAGAAAAGATGGTATGTTTTAGGAAATACCAGAGAAGGGCTTAGACAGGCTGGAGTCCCCAAGGAGAACTGGATATCTTTTATTTTGTCATTGTTGAGTATACAGAGACCTGAGTAAGAGATGACAATGGTGTAGAGCAAGTTCATTAGCAGTGTGGAGGAGCATCTGAAGAAGCCAGTCTAAAGCAAGACTGTGATTTGATTTAGTCTCTTCAATCCTTCCTGGGAGTAGAGTCTTGTGGACACTACCCAGTGGTAAGGAGTGGTTGCGCTGGGCTGTCGCGCAGGCAGAGGGGCCATGTGGCAGGGCTCTGCCAGGCTCCCTGGCGATGCCTCTGCCCTGAGCTGCATCCCTTGCGGTGCGGAGGAGCAGGGGGGGGCACTGCAAGAGTGGAGGGAAAAATCCAATTTCTCTCGTGCTGGACATATTGATATTCAGCATTTAAAAAAAAATACTAACGTTACATGAAAGCTCAAATAACAAAGGGATAATGGAGTGAAGATTTTAAACTGGCCAGTTGTTTTCTTTCAGCGTTTTTGATTGTCACAGCACTGTCAGTCAGTGCTGCTTCTTCCTTAGGACTCAGTTGTGACTGTCTAAAAGTGACAGCTTTTCTGTGTAGGAGTAAGGGATAATAACGTGTCAGGGAAACACCACCTTGAGTACTTGTTTAATCAAGTGACATATACACTGCCTTTACATCTAATATCTGCCTGTCACATATCCTAAATTTTACCTACCAGTGACCTTATCAGTTAATATACTAAGTTGAAGTCATCTTTATTTTTTACAATCGATATAATTCTTTCTGCTTGGACACTTGAAAGCTACTTTAATTTTTGAAGCTGTTAATAGAATTAGCATTTAACTGGTTTCTGCAGTGGAAGGGGAAAATATTTTTCTCCTGAGGCTTTTGAAGGAGGAATACATGATAAAATCCACACATTTAAAATATATTGGAGTACATGAATTGCTTCAGGAAAGCTGTCTAAGGGTATAGTCCAATACATGTATGTCATTTTGCTGAAAATTTCACTTTCTGTGTATATTTCTAGATTGGCTATTATTTCCCATTTTAAGCTATACATTGCCAAATTAAAGTACTTTGACTGTAGCATAATTGCATTTCGAAACATCTGTAACACAGTTTGGTATTATCTTGAGATAGGTAAGTAGGTTATTATCTACTGAGTTGCATTTAGTTTACACTGCTGGAAACAATTGACCTTTCTGTGGTTTTGAACTATCAGTAGTGACATTTCTCAACCAATCTTAACTGGAAGAAGTAGGGATCTATTGCTGATAGTACACGAAGTTTTTGTTCTACTACAATTCTTCATTTAATATGTAGTGACTCTTGGAAAACATGATTTAATTTTCTACTGCAATCACAAAATCTAATCTACAGGAGTTACTAGGTAATGGTGTTGTTTCCTTTTATCGCTGCTCTGCAAGCCACTTCAGTTCCTGTATTTTCGCATTTCAAGAAGAAAGTTTCAAAAATGTTGTTCTCAGAAGCTATGCTAGAGGTTTTTTTATGATCTGCTTTGCATTCCCTTTTACCATCTGACAGGCCATTAGGAGCAATTGAGAACTTCTGCATAAATTATTGTCAGCCCTGTGGCAATTACTGCTCTCATTACTGATCCACACAGAACCATTTTTCCACTCTTTCAAAAAAGTGCAAAACTGCTACTGCATTTTAGCAAATGTGTTTTGAGAGCAAATTCCTGGTGCAGATGTAGTCTCTCCTGCAGTCATGATGACATAGCAGTGTGGCTTAGGCAACTTAAAAATACTTCTTTGCTCAGAACAAAATCCTTCCATGTCCTGGGTTTATAGATTACAGACTCTGTTCCCTAAGTAAACAGAATGGTGAGCCTATGATACATAGAGAGGATTTAATGAATATATGGGATCCTGGCTGCTTTTTTTTTTTTAGTGTTAGTCCAGGTACAAATTTGAAATATGTCAGTGTCTGATGAAATAATTTTTGAATACAATTTGTGAAGAAATATAAAATGTCCTGTTTTTAAAAGCAGCATATGAATAGAAAGAGCCGCTTCATAAGATTGCGTACCTGGACTGTGGTCTCAAACCATCTCCCTCGTTGCTATTTTGAGGCCTTATATCACATGAGGCTCTTATTGCCCAGTTGCAAAAAACACTGATGTCAACACCTGAGAATCATTTACTCTTTACATGAATTTAACAAACCTTTTAACTTTTCTTCCTTGAATTCCATTTTCTTGTGTGGATTAAAAAAGGGAAAAAAAAGTAGCCTGAGGTGAGATGTTTTAACATCCCAGTGTTCAATGCAAAGCCGCAGGCATGATGTCTATTTTCAAGTGTACAGTTGTCTGCAGCTTGAGGGTGGGGAAAAAGGGAAAAGTCTTTCTGTCTGAGGTAGCTCCTCAAGGCAAAACTACTTTGAAAACAAAGGTAAATGACTGATTGCATTGCTTAATACTGCTCAGCAGAGGTTTGGCTGGGTTTGCCTTCCCCTTACTCATGCAACAAGTTAATGAGCAGGAAAAAATACAGAAACATTGCAGTCCCCTGAAATGTTGTGCTCCCAAACCACTTGCATTAAGGTGCTGGTGGTGTTGCTATGCTGCTGCTGCTCGGGGATCGGGTGCCTGCTGACCTCTCATGGCTTAGTTTCCTTATAAGAGATTTATTTCCCAGGGTTCACTACTCAGTTGTTTCCATATCATTCCTATAATGTGCCTCATTGCTTAGTCAATGAGGATTTAAGCTGGAGATGGTAAATCAGAAAGGGTATCTGGATAGTTGGGGAGAAGATACAGCTGATCCACAGCTCCTGTGAGGGGGGGTTGCTCATCTTGTTTCTGTGCTGAGCCTCCCTGTTGAGGTGTAGTACTCATCTGTACTCGTGGGTCAACTGTTCTGTGCATATCTTGCAAATCTTATGCTCCTTATATATGAACCTGAACAAGCACAGATCGAATGGGCACAGTCAGATACGGAAATGCAAGAGCCAGCGTGCTCATCAGTGCTGGGTTTGCTGCATAGCTGCCAAGGTCTTCACATGGCTGGCTTCTGCTTCCCTAGTGATGTTAGATAAAAAACTGTAAAAATCACTCTGAGGGGAAAAAAAAACCAACCAAACATACAACTTACCCCAGCCTTGTCCAGATCCGTCGCCTGGGGTCTGAAATGCTCTGCTGTTCTCATCTTCTCTCAGGTTACTGCCTATGAAGGTACAACTCAGAATACGTCTCCTGACTTTTCGTCCCATGGAGCAATAGAAATAAGTCACACTGGGAAAGATTTGACCAGCCATTAGTATCTGTGGAAGAAAGGGGAAAAAAAGTAAAATTTTAATTTGTATACATAAAGAAGATATACTAAAAAGAATACATACATATGCATATATATATATATGTAAAAATAAAACAGCTGGCAACAAACTTCTCTTTCTTAGTTAGGAGTGAAAGTGCTGAACTTAATATCAGCTAGTGTGAATTTCCATCCAGTTTGTAGTCAGTACTGATGTACATTTTTAAAAAAATATTTCTGTTTGTTTGGGTCTGTCCAGTCCTCCTTGCAAGTTCCTTCCCCTTGATGCAAATTCTGCTGGGGCAGAACAGCTGCAAGAGGCTGTCTGCTGGGTTTCAGCTAGACTCAAGTATAATGTCACATTATAAAGATGGATTGTCTGTCCTGATTCCCCAGCCCTTATTAGAGGTTTTATGGAATCTCTTGGATTAAAAATAAGTTGTAATAACATGTAATTAAGACATTGCTCCTTCAAAACATTTCAAAATTTTGTTGCCATGGGCAGTGTCTTTTGTGGTTCCAGTTCTCAGATTTCCTTAGATGAGTTTGTGGTTTTATTGTTTTTCACGTGACATCTAGGCTACTAAAGGGAATTTTGCCCTAATAACATAGAGCAGGCAGTCAAGCATTCCCTGGCGTACAGGGGAAAATAGGAAATACCACCTTTCTAACATAGCTCTAAGGTCATGTTGACAATTATGTTAATTGCTCTGTATTTGCATGTGTAAACAGCCAAAGTTTCTCATCCAGCTTTTAATCTTCTCTATAAATTATGCTTTTTTTATTACTGTATTTTTAATATCTTTTACCCAAGGAGTAATTCCTACCCCTCATTACCTATATCTGCAAAGTGACCAAAATCCTATACCAGTATATTGTTATCTTCAGATTCGTGTGCAGGGCTTGGCTTCTGCTCTTGTACCCATTTCTCTGCGTACAGAGAAATTTGCCCTCCGTTGGGGGATGCAACTAGAGATCTCAGCCTGCCGTGCTGAATCAGGAGATGCCAGCCAGCACCATAGCCTAGCAAGAGGGACGTTAAGAACAAGGGACAATGGAGACAGGGGTGAAAAACAACCACATGAAACCCAAACCCAGCCTTGCACCATCAGAAGAGTAACGGCTCACACTCTGTTGCTGTGTGGAAAACTCTTAGAGGTTAATTTCTTCATTTTATGGGTATGCAAGAGAAGTGTGTTTCCTTTGGGCGGGAAGGAAAGCAGGCATCGCTTCCCGGGTTGCCCATGAGGATGGATGCTGGCGCTTACAGGGAGAGCTGGGCAATCTCTGCAATCCAGGCAAGGAAAGAACCCTTTTCTGTGTTGCCCTGCATGATGAGACAGCTTGACCGTAGATCTGATAAAATCTGACCCTTTTCTTGTCATTTTGAATCTATGATTTTCCTCCTTTCTGTTTCTTTACCAGTAGTTGTGGCACAGCTATACTCATTTTAGTATTTTCATGTAGCTGGTGTTTGGAGTCTCTCCCTCCTTCAGCACCCAATTCTTAATGATTTTCTTCCCACTCTCACAGAAACTTTTTTTCTTTTTTAGCATTACAGTCCAGATTGTGAACTTTTTATTGGCTTACCTAGAAGCGTTATGTCTTAATAGATTGATCTGTTTTTCTCTGGGGATTCTAGGAATATTAAATTTTTCTAATGAAATCAGCTCATTCTTAAATGGTGTAAATATACAAAATACCTGCTGGGGAAGCCTTGAAATAGATTCTTGTGTACGCAAGTGCGTATTGGCGCAGGAGAAACACGTAGGTGTCATTTGGGCAGGAAGCGAGCCTTGGCTATAAAGCAAATAGCGGGATTAGCTCCGCAGGAGCACTACCAGCTCATCTGGTGTTGGAAGTGGTACTCCGTGTTATTAAATTCTGCGGCAGAGTACAATCAGTTCCTGCCAAATGTAAACATGTTGTTTTTATTGATATTGATCATTTGTATTCCCTTAACACTAGAAATAAGCACTAACAAATCTATGCATGGCTCAAGGTTTCATTTAAACAAGAAAGACTTGTGTGCCCCCTTCACTTAAAAGACCCTGGGGGATAAGCAGTTGTTTAAAAAAAAGTTAAAGAAAGCAAAAGCACTACTTATCAAGGAACTTTAACCAAATTTAATTAAGCTTAATTAAAAGTAACCTCAGATAAACAACTACATAAAAATCTTGAGCCGTTCTCTGAGGAATATACTTCCTTATGAGATGCAATGAGTATAATTGAATATAAACTAAATGTTTTAATGCAGCATTTATAATTTTTTACCCTGTCTTTACCCATACAGTCCACATCCAGGACTTCATCATACATTTTTCATAGCATTTTAATTCAGAAGGGCTACTCAGATGGTTAATGAAGCACATTGGGTTTTTTATAAGTCTTTTGCCAAGCTTTTACATACTTGAAGTCTTGCAGGCAAATTCAAGATCCTAGGACGCAGAGATTTCCGCAAGGAGGTGTTGCGTATGTCTTCCTGATTCTAAGATCCCATCTTCCTGGGTTTCATTAATATGCTCGTAAGATATTTGATTAATGAGTAAAAGAATCAGAAATGTTGGGAATGAGTCAGCTGAACAAAGTTAATTTTCTGTGTTTCATGGTAGTTTTAGATCTTAATCTTTTTTTTAAAAAAAGCATTTTACATGTGATAACATAGATTGCATTAAAAATACATAAATGGAGGCAGCAAAATAATCTGGTTTTTAAGGCCAATATTAATGCTACTTTACAAGTCTCCTAAAATCATAGCAGTACACAGCAGTAAAAAAGTCTTTTCCCAGCACTCGCAGTTATGAAGACAACATTAAGATGAAAAACTGATTGTAACAACCTATGTGCGCACACTGTATATTTAAAAACTGTCATCAAGTAATAATTTTGCTGCAATGAAAATCCATTACTTCTCCAAGTCCTTTCCATAATATAAAATATATGGTAGAAAATATGAAGCCTTTTTAAAGTAAAATGAGCTAACTTTCATTCGTTTTAACACTTTGCAGTGATTGGAATCTTAACGTCCATCCTGTTTCATGAACTATGTCAGTAAAAATGCAAACAGAGCTGGCATCCCTGAACAATTTTTAAAAATATCTTCAGATTTTTGTTGCAGATGCTGAAACCAACAATAATTAGCGAACATCTCCAAATCTCTTGTATATCTCAAAAGGTCAAGGGAACAGCTGAACTGTCTTGTAATCCTCGCTGTCAGTGTCAACTAATCGCCCCTTGGCACGGCAGGGAAATCTAGCGGTTTCGGAGTTCTTTATCTGGACTCTGCAGGCTGTAAACACTAGTTTTAATTTTGCAGGACTGTCAACCATTTATATGGTACAACATAATCTTATACCAAACCAGGTACTTCTTGCAGAGGATTTTAGCTCAGTCAGTAGAGCTTAGCGCTAACAATGCTAAGCTTGCGGGTTCGATTCCCGTTTGGTCCCCATGTGTTACCTGATCTAGTCAAGAGGTGGTGTCCCTGGTGGCAGGGAGGCTGGATTAAAATGATCTCTAAGGTCCCTTCCAGCCTAGGCCATTCTATGATTCTATTTTAGTTCTAACTTTGTCCTTTTAGCCCTTAATTAGAAGAGATTTCCTATTTTCCTCCCCCCACCCCACACATTTGTCTCGGAGTGCTTCGAGACGACTTTGTTTTTACTAAAGTGTGTATATTATTCTGTAAGTCTGTATAAAGTGTGTTACATAACGTTCTTCAGGCACTGAGGAATACTAAATCAATGGAAAAAACAGGTCGTATATAAGAAGGTATAAGGGCCATGCAGCCTTAAAAGCTGGTATGTCCTAACAGGAATCCTTTATCGTCTTTACTGCTAAACAAATACCACTGATCCAGCTGTCACTGCACTAGAGGTTTATATTGTGCTGTCCAAAGAGGAAATTTTGTCAGAGAAGCTGAGACAACAGTAGTGCAGCCATTAGAAAATAGCATTTTTTATAAAATACATTAGTCTCAAAGTATAATTTCAGAGTTACCAAAACACAAACTTCTGAGGAGTGTTGTTGTGCACACTCAAATACTTCTGTCAATCTTTGTAAAAATTAAATCATGAGATTCTCAAAGGATTTTTTAAACCCATCTAAACCGTCTGTTAGTGTAAGCGATGGAGCAGTTGGCATCCTGGAAAAGAGGAGAAACGGAAGTATTTGCCCTCTTAAAAATAGCTTGTTCTGCCAGAACCCCACCATTTAACCTTCTTCCTCCCAAAGCTAGGATGAGTTGAAGCAACATATGGCTTCTAGTGACATTAGCCCAATCTGTTTTGTTAAACAAATATAGTTCCTTTAAGAATTTGCTTAAGAAAGTATCTTACTTTTTAATTCCTGCCCTAAATCATACTTCAGTCTAAGGTCTGCATCTCCAGGAGCAGAGAATAGAGCAGATTGGAGTATGTGCCTATTACAAGTGCCCAAACTCTCATGAGTGCCAATTGCCTCACTGTCTTCTAGCACTTGTACAGGGCTGTTTTCATGAGGAGAAAATTGTGCATATTGGTCTTGTCATTACCTGGATGCACCATTTAATTTCTGAAACGTTTTTGCTTTTATGTTGTTCTCTAGATTCAAGAGATGGGACAAATTTAGGGTTGGGGCTCCAGCACTAGGTGAATTGGTGAGAGTCCTTGGTGGGATGGGCTCATGGAGAGCGTGGTGCCAGGACAGTGTGATGCCTTGTTCACAGAGCCTCATGGAGCCTGGCTGTTGGTGACAAAGCCGTCAGGACATCAACTGACCCTGCCTCTCCAGGGTGTTGTACCCTTGGGCTCAGGCTGACCTTACCTGAGAGAGCGTAGAAGCTCAGGCAGTGCCACAGCAGCCCCCTTTGGTGCCGCTCTGCTGGGTTGTGCTGGGAGAGCAATAAACCTGGCCAGGCTGGCACATTTTTGCAGATTCATGCTGTCTGGTTGTGTGGATCTGGGGAGCTTGCATCACTCGGGCTGGCTCTGCAGGTTTGTACAGAGGTGCTGGGCAGCCTGCAGGCATGGACCGCCAGGGAGATGCTCCCAGCATCAGCCCCTGCACCCAGTGAGATTGGGAGGCCTGACTCTGAGAGAGCAAGCCTTGCTGGTGTTGTTTTCATCCACTGCAGAGCAGCAAAGCAGTATTTACTTTAAGCTCCCCAGCACTCCCTATATTAGGAGTGCAGCGCTGAGGCAAGGGGCTGGGTACGTAAATCAGAGTGCTAAGTCTCCGTTCCTGCCTGGCCTGGCTAATCCCCAGCCTGATGACAGCATCCAAAGGCAAACAAGAACAGGCAAGGTACAAGAAAACCTACCTGGGAGGGGATCCTGGAGGTCATTTAGGCTGTCCCATCCTCAAAAGCACTATCAGCACTGTTCTTGACAGAAATTTATTATACTTATTTTTAAAAGGTTTCAGTGATGGAAATTCTGTCCTAGATAATCTGTCAAAGCATCTATGCAGTGAGACGGTTTTTCATGTGTATAACCTAAACGTCTCTTCTAACAATTTAAACACATCACCACCTTGATCTATTTATGACATGGATATGGTAGACCAATTTGTCATATTATATATCCAGCCATATTTTGTCTATTTAGAAGACAACTTGATTCTAAAAAAATATTCTATGGCTATTTATGGGAACTTAGCTTTTTCAATAGGAATTTGAAATTTGAACAATGTGTCAGCAATACAGAGGAATACAAATATTACACAGAATTTGATGAAGGGAGAAAAAATATTGTTTTAAAATATTTTACCTAGCGTTTTAATAAAAATAATCAAAATTCCCCAAAACTAATGAAAGCCCAAAAGCTATGAAAACATCCTAATTGTCTAAAGTTAACATTAATAGCTTATAAACCAATATATGAAATACAGGAATACTGAGTGTCGTCTCATACAACTGTGAATTAAAAAATCAGTTCTAGTATAGCAGCTTTAAAATCTCAGATATTTTTCCTATTTGCAAAACCTGTTTATTGTGTAGCATTTTTTAATTCAAAATAATTTTGGATCAAGTTACAGGTTTTATAGTTTCACAGGAGGGTGCTGTTTGCCAACTAGTCTGCACAAGTTCAAACACATTATATGAAACCCCAAAGTCAGCATGTGCTCATGGTTCATGTCTGCTGGTGGGTTTGATTTAGAATGCAAAAATATCTGGAAAAATGTGCTCAACTGCAGATGACTGAAACAAAATAGGTACACCTGTTTGAAACAAAACAAGTATACCTTTGTGAATACAAAAGTATTTCTGATGGATAGCATTTTTAGCAATTTCCTGCCCTTTTTCTTTTTTTTTTTTTGAGAAACCAGTAACAATAAAACAGGGCTTTGAGACAAAATACCTAAAACTCAGCACAAAGTGTGTGCACACAAATGTGTAATCAGGTATTGAATTGGAACCTGGGGAAAAGAATCTTAAAATTTCTCAACTTGAAATCTGCATAGATGTACTTAAGGGTTTTTTAAGATTAATCAGACGGAGAATAGAACAAACCCCCGCTTGAACTCCACCTTCGGGAATAAAACACAGACAAGTGAGTCTTTGGTATTACAGTCCACATCTGTTACATCTAGTGCAGTAATGTTAATACAAGGTGTAATGGCGCTGAATTATACTGCTTTTTAAGTACATGCATCTGCGTGTGCATATACATGTGTGTGTGTTAGTGTGTGTACATATATTTTTTCATGGTTTTGTGTATGTATATATAAATACATATATATGTCTCCTATCAGAAAAGTAACTATTCCAACTGATTCCTATTTATTTCTGTTATCACATAAGGAGTTCTGCCTTTTCACTCTAGAATATGCTGCTCATCTTGTTTCAGTGAAGTGTGCATAAACTTCTCAAATCTTAAAACCAAGATGAGTTGAAACCAAAACTAATATGGAGATTATATAGAAAGTATGTTCTAAATGGAGGTCATCCTCACAGCTTTAGCTTGTTTTGGATGTATCTACATCAACATTTTAGTTTGTTTCCAGAGCATACTTGAGAAATTACATCTCCTGTTTGTCTCCAGTTGATAAGCTTTGGTTCACATTGCCGGGGGCTTTCAGGCAGGACACAAACTGGATGTGTGTTCAGATGGGATTTTAGCCCGTCCTTTGGGATGGAACTAAAGTGGCCCAGAAACATGGCACATACACTTGCACCATAAAACTACTTTTGTAGGGCCACACTATTTGCTAGTGTTGATAGAACTTTTTAATACTTTCTGCTGCAAGACATTATGATATAACGTTTAATCTTTTACTGACATGATTTTCCCCCTCTTAAAGCCTTATAGCACAAAGTAATGAAGATAAGAAATTTAATTAAAGTAATAAACACTACAGCTTGTGAGCGGGTTTTGTGGCCGAGGTCTGCAAATCTTCCCTACCTTACTCAACCTGGTTTCCTTGCTCTCATGCATTTGATAGATGGATGAGGGAGTAACAGCATCAAAAGAGGCCAAGCTGTTTCAAGAACTGGACCTAGAGCACGTTGCCATAGCCCAGGCTTAAAAGAGCACTGATTTAATGTTTCTATGTTAGGTTGCTTAAGCTCCTCAGCTGCAAATTTTTAGATCAGAGGCTTTCAAGCTGTGGTCTGTGGACCTCCGAGATTTCATGAATTACTTGGAAGGGGCCTGTTAAAATCAGTAACCTCTCTGCAGGGCTTGTAGTTTTGAAGAAGTTGACAGTTAGTCTTTAAATGGTCTAGAGATGTATGAAGAGTACCAGGCAGCAATCATAACTTCATCCTGTGCTCCAATGAAATCTCTGTGGAGATTTCCAGACAAAGTCAGATTTTATCAATATTGCATCACAAAATTTTGGTAGCGTTTCTGTTAAATACAGTCGTTCTCTAAAATGATCTTGGTTAGAACATCTTGTTTGAAAGCAGAAAAAAAAAAGGAGTATTTTTGGAAGCAAGTACACTTTGTTTATATTGGAGCACAAAGAGTGATGGAACAGTACAAGCATCTATTACTTAGGCAGTTGCCACCCTAAAAACCTTCAGTGATTTGCTCTTCGATCATTCTGCTTTGTTCATGAGTTAGTAGGTGAAGCCTAAGACAGACAGCTCTCCATCTTATTATGTATTTATGAAGTATTTGTTGCTCTGTGTTAATATTATGTCTATTTAAAGTCAAGTGAATTGATGATAGCCAGTTTGATGCATTTATTTTCATGGGCTTCTGTGTTTCTTGGTGCTTTCAGTGAGGATCCATATTGGGAGCGGTAGCCGAGGAAGGGTTCAAACACTCCTCTCCATCCAGCTGTATTTAGGGAGAGCTGGAAATCATCAGTGATTGCTACATGAGAACTGGGAGCATGCTTCCTGGTTTTAGAACTGCAGTTTTAGCTTTCTGACTTGTCAGTACAGAGTGACTTGATAGCTGGAGCTCCAAATGCACCATGTTTTCCTGAGATGATACCTAATTTTTCTTCGGCTGTGTTTTCAGGACCTAAATGGGCCGCTTGTATTTAATAAGGCTCTTCTAAGGCAACTTCACCCTAGTAGCTCCAGTGTTTCCTATGCGAGTTTTTTAAATAGCAAGGTTAGAATTCCAAATCAAATTTAATTAAACTTATCCAAGTGAAAAAATGTCAACATATGGACAGCTGCTTCACTGCTAATATCAAGCTAACATAAATTCTCATTTCTTCCTATCACTTTTATTAGTAATGCTTTGTTTGCATTGGCACAGAAGCCCATTCCAATATTCTTATGATCATGAAAAAGTGTTCCTTTCCCTCCTTATTTTACTCTGAATCAGCCAACACTGATTCAAAAGTCATGCAGTTCTTTAGGATCATAGTCTCCTACATTCTTAATTCAATTTAGTACATATTTCTTTCAAACCGAGTTTGTCTTTTACATTCAGTTTTGACATAGTTTTGACACTTAAATAATATAACTGAAGGGAATCCCTTATTTGTACTATGCGTTCTTCATTGCTGTAAATTGATTTGCTCTGTTGTTGATGCTGGCTATTTTAAACATACAGTTGTATCAGTTGAGTTATCCTCAGAAACCGTAACTGGAAGTATCTGGCCTGGCCACTAAACAAAATTTTACAGCAGTATTGATGCGTGGTTTTATTCTGCATTGGAACTGAACCAAGGTCTTTCAGCTTTTGTCCATGAAAAACACAGAGAGAAGAGCCTAAACTGAAAGACTGAGCAAGATTGTTTAAGGTTAAGACCAAGTACAGCTCGTCTGCATTCTGGGAACAGTGACTTAAATTTGGATAATTTTATAACTCAATTTTTATAGGGCCTGGATGAATACAAAGACACTTTCATCCTTAAGCAGAATACTAGTACTTAAGTGAAAAGTTACATCAGAAGCAATTGGTTTTGACAAATGACAACATTTTTTACCTTTAATTTTTTTCAGTATCTCTGTAGAGACAATTAAATAATAAGTGTATGTTTCTTTATGGAATAGTTACAGGTTATACCAGCAGATAAGCAAGCTGTTTATAAGCTCTGTCTTTACTAGAGAAGATCATTGTTGCACACACCCCAGCACAGCTTTCCTAGCATAGGCAAAGCTCTTGCTCTATGGAATCTATTACGCCGCATTGGGAACCTTAGCTTGTGACTGGCGGTCTTTACTTAGCTCACTTAACCCCTAAATAACGAATTACTTACAGAATTTAAGAGAAGACTGATCATTTTGTTATTTTGTCTTTTTTGATAAAGTTATTATTATCTCATGTATATAGTAATGCATGTGAAACTGTTTATGATTATTATTATTATGGGCTATTTTTGATATGTGAAAACAGTTTTGCGAATTCTAACTGGGTTGCACAGCAAACATATTTACTGAAAAGATACTTAATGGATGTAGTTGTTTCTATTAGTGTTTTGATGAAAATATATTGCATTGGTTGTTTTGTAATGTGCTACCCTGTTTTTTAACATATTCTAAAATGCTCATGGATGGCCTACTTGTAGAATATTCAAGGTTGCGTTAAAATTCTACTTAGGAGTAGATAATTGTCTTTTCTGAAGCTTCCCTCTTATAAATTTCTTGATTCTTAACTTACTTCTTCTGTGGCTCTTTCTGAATCCTTTGAACTGTCGCTTTTTGAATGAGATAGAAAAAGTGAGGTTCTGCTCATCCAATAGTTGTTTGAGGGGTTTGTGTCAGTTGATATTTTTATTGCATTGTGGCAGTCTGGAAATACCATATATTTAGTGTCTCTGTAAAAAGCAGCAAGAAAGGAAACAGGTTTATACACAGATTCTCGCATTCAGCAAGGAATGCCCAATTTAGGTATCGCACTCTGCCCAAGAACAGATGACTAAATGAAATATGGAAATGATATCCTAAGTGTCATGGACTCAGAAAAAAGCAGATGTGTCACTTCTTAAATACAGATGGGACAAAGTGGAATATTTTTTCAGGAGCCAAGCATTTTTGCAAAGACTGGTTTCACTCCGATTTTGCTCAACTGCATCGGAACTGTCAATTCTATACTGTTCACCAGCACAAAGTGTGCTTGGGGAGCAAGTTCATTGCTGGGTGTCAGTGACACAGGTGAGTGATGTAAGTTTAAGACTTGAGCTGGCTTCAGTAACAACACATTAAGAACTTGTAAAGTGCAAAATATGCACATGAGTCATATGGGACCGGCAAATTCAATAATTGTTTCATAATATAAAGCGACCTACATCTGGTTTCTACAAATCTGTGTTGGACTGCAAAAAATTAAGTCCCATAGATACCCTCCTTCATTAGACATGTGTAGATCATCAACAAAACTGGGTTGCTTTTAGATATTGCTCATTAGATAGATTTCCAGATTGCCAAGCACGACTTAACTCTCAGCTGGGGACATGAGGTAATGAGATTTAGAACTTTGGGATGAAATATAAAATCTTCTCACATACTTTCCTGGCAGAGATTCTCCAGAAACATTAATTTTGTAAGTCCAACTCAGCTAGGACGTGACCTAGTAAGCATTGTTGAGTAACTGCATTTGAACTCTATTAATAAACACAGAGAACAACTTCCAAAGTCTGATTCTTCCATCTGAAACCTCGTGTTTTACCTTTTGAATATGTAGCTCTATTTGCCAAACATTTTTAGCTCTGAGCCATATACAGTAAAACTATAGCAATTGGACATCAAAGCTTGCTGTCCCTAAGAACTGAACTTGTGATTAAAATTCCCATATTGGCCTTTCTCAATATAAACCTCATCAAAATTGTTGTATGGTCCCGTTCTCTTCCATGGCTGCTGGTGGAGTTAGGACCCCATCTTTGCGACTGATCTTTGGAAAATACATTTCCTTGGAGGTGCTGCTCAGAAGAATCTGGCTTGACATGTTGCATCTCTTGAAGTTGACTGAGTATTTTAATTATAATTTTCATGTTTGTGATCAGGCTGAGAAATGTGTGAATATATATGCTTTTGGGATTACAGATTTGTTTCCTTGCATGAATATGTCAAAAATGTGTAAATATTTAATATTGAACTCTAAAGTTGACAGTTACATAACTAACCTACAGGGACAGTGTATTTTTTTTTCCTCTTCCCCTCTCCTCCGCCCTGCTGGAGTCCTTATATAACTAAGTGATGTATCACAAAGCAAGGAATTGTAATATTGTTTTTAAATAAGTACCCCATAATCACTTTTAGTGAATTTACAAGCACCCTGAACCTGAAATGTGTGTCGTGTAACTATCTCGCGCTGCTAAGTCACAGAAACAGTAACTAGAAAATGTTTTCCACAGTTGAGTAAGTCCTTGGAGATTATGAGAGAAAGACAGAAAACCGTTTTTGAAGTTCTAGGCATTTCTGCCCCTTTGCTGTTAGCTCTGCAGTGACGCTTTGAGCTTTGCCAGCCTGTGGCCTCGCTGCCTTGTGCGGTGCCCTTCCTGGAAGTGATTCAGCATCTGGTGATGTGTCCTCTCACACAGAGCATTTTGGGAAGGAATACTGGTACTTCAGTAACTGGCAATGGCTGTTTGGACAAATTTTGCAGCAAACGATGTGATACAACAAGGAATTTGTGAAAATAAATATTGCAGTATCTGCTGCAGCTTAAAAAGAAATCTTGCTAAGGAGGGGAGTTTATGCTATTTATTGCATAAGTTTCGTTTATTGTTCCTTTCCCCACCCAACTGAACACATCTGATAAAATAAGTAACGTCACTGATGATGTTAGGAAGCAGAGGCCAGATCTACTAATGAAAAAGCTTCAACTTAGAGCTGCTCGGTTTGCTTTAATAACATGCTGGAGTTGTAGCTAAGGAAAAACGTCTTTACAAAAAGTGATTAGATAAAAAGTTTTTATCATGGGAACTGTTGTCTTTCCGATGACAAAACCGGTTTGACTGACTAAAAAAATTACCTCTGGGGGCGTTATGAGATTTTCCTTGGGAATTTAAATGCCACAAGGTATTCTCAGCTTAAAAATAGAAATGTGTAGGTTGAAATGAGTAGCTGAGAGGTATGTGCTGTAGGTTGGGACTTAGGCATACAGATGTTCACAGATTTTTAAAAATACACTTTTTCTGATTTAAAAATTACCATGCTGCAGCTTAAGACTCTGTGGTTTGTAATTATAATTGTTACCCTATTCAAAGTAGCTTTAGGAATCTTCCAATAACTATTTGAAATTTTAAACGGATTTTTTTTTCTAGCTACACAGTGCCCGTATGCTTCTCTCTATATTTGCCCATATTTGGCTGATATTATGAGAAGCATGTATATTGAAATGGTGTCTGTGACCTAAAAGTGTTCCAGTTCCCAACAGGACATGAGCCTGGTAGTCTGTCAGATAATGCTGTCTGGCTATTTGTGACATTTTCCTTTTTTTATTATTTTTTTCCTGACCCCCTTTCTGGCTTTTCTCATCTGAGATGATTAATAACATCAACCAAATTATTTTCTCCTGCGCGTTAACAGTGAAGTTTCTTGCCTCCTGTGTTCCTGTAGTGCTTTAGTCTTCCTCTCCTTTCTCACCTGCTTTTGGCACAAGCATATTTAAATTTTTTCTATCATATGCTTCCCTTCCCTTTTAATGTCATAGGCCTTGCTTTCATATTTTTTCTTTCTAAAACCTTATTTATAATTAAAATACTGCTAATGCAGAGTAGCCTTCTGAGACTAGTTTGGAAATTACTGGCAATTAAGTAAGTGCATAAAAGGGTCCAGCACAGGCTGAGTGCCTGAGTATTTGCTCAGCTTTCCAGGTTCTTGGGCAGGTTTTGCTGCTCGTAGCTCTTGCACCCAGGTTGCTCGCAATCTCTGATGAGGCAGAAACCCAGGTTGCTGCGACTTCACGTGGACTGACTACGTGTGTCGGTTTGAATTACTTCCCTATTATTTTTTTTCCTGAATCCTCTCTTCCTTTGGATCTTGCTTCCCTTCATGTCCTTTCTAAAGAAAACTTTTTCAACAGTCTTTGCTGGCCTATTTCTGGTCAAATTTTAAGCTTTTAAAATGTTGATCTCTTTCCACAAATTTTTGGCAATGTACATTTGAGATGTTTTATGGAGGACACAATCATATTAGTCCTGTGTTGTATTTCTGGATATTCTTCAAGGCCATACCGTCAAGGTCCTTCCGCTCCTCTGGTGGGGGTTCAGCTCCCCTGTATGTTCCTGCACACTCCTTTTGAATAAGCTGATCCATTTTGTGATTTCATCTGCTTTTTCTATGCTGAAGGAGTTACAGCTCTTTACATTCTCAACTTGAAGTCAAATCTTTATAATCTCAATCTGAGTATGCATTTTCTGTCTCATCCTCATGAGACTTTGGGGAATGACACACACATGGCATATGTTCGTAGTTATGGTAAAAAATAGCTTCATATGCAAAACTTGTTTACTTTTTTGAAAATTAGTTTTCTGGCAGATAGGACCTACGCTGAATGTTTAAATAAGTGTTTCACAATTCACTGTCTTGGAATAAAACCCTACCACAAATCACAGAAACTCTTTTGTGATGCTTTCAGTCTCTGCCTTCCCGTGAAATCTCAGGCAGACTTTTCAGTTACATTTGGAACCAAGTACTGTCTTATGAAAGCAAAACAGCAATCTTAGACTTTAACACATTTTTTTCAAACTTATATGGGAGATCTTAATAAACATTAGATGCTTTAAACGATATTTTGCTAGTTAGGCTTATTATTATTTCATCTTTTGTGTGCTTTGTGTATATTTCTTATTTTCCTTTTATCTGTAAAGTCAGTACTCTGTCACTCTGTGTTCTGCAATAAGGAGGACAGATAATCCAAGTAGATACTTAAGAAATATGTAGGGTTTTCTCCTGTAAATTCATGTAAGTGTATCCTGTGTGATATAATGGCAGAAGAAAAAGCAAAAAAACAGTTTTCATTAAGTTTCTTATAAACTTATGCAAACATATCAATGAAGATGCAAATTTCCTTTTCTTTCTATTAAAAGGGACTACTTCTAAAATAGTTTTGAAGCAAGAATACAGCATAATTAAAAATTAAACATTTTGTATTAATTGATCTAGCACTGTATTCCATTTCATTTCTGTGGAACTGTAAAAAGCAAAGACAAAATTCTGGGAAAGTCTGATGGTCAGCTTGGTTAGCCATTTAAAGAGCCTGGGTTTAGTTATATTAGACTAGGTCCACAAAAAGTGCAATTTCATTTCTGAATTGTTGTTACAGGTGTCTACCCGCAAATCTTAGATATTGGAAAGCCTTGCTCAGTGCTGCTGGATAGAGATATCTAGTCCTTTACATTTAAACTCCTCACGTGGCTGAAATTCTGCTTCCTCCTAACCTCAAACGTACTGATAATGAAGCCCTGTTCTTTTCTGATAGCTTAGGACCACCGTTCACCTGACGTGCAGGATTAAATGAGGGAATCAGTTCGGAGCAGGCAGGCACACACGTATTCATGGTGCGTAGGATCTATAGGACAGTAAGAGTCCCATTTGTGGTCTTGGAAATTGTGTTCCTGAGTTCTGATCCTTTGATGGGGGGGGCAGGGGGTGAAATTGTGCCTCCCATATGCCCACCGTTGGTTTTAATTTTGAATCATACTGAATAGAAGCGGTGGGAGCTGTCTGCTTCATGCTACCTGCCCTTTTCTATGGATAACTTTCCCTCTTAGTGTGGCAGGTAACCTGGATCAATGGATCACCATAAGAGGAAACACTCGTAGTTTTATAGAAGCCAGATTGAATGCCAGCCAATAAAGATTCTGAAATCCATAAATCAGTTCACCATTTCTTCCATCCATCTGAAAGACTGACTTCTGGTTTTGACGATGTCTATCAGTTAATTTCTCTGCTCCTGGCTCTCCCTCCAAGGAGTCCTTCCTCCATCTGAATTCAGCATTGCCTGATTGAATGAACAGAAAATAAATGCAATGCATTTGAACTTCTGTTATTTCCATTGGGTTATGGAGTATTTTCTCATGATTTTAAAAATTAAAATAATGAATTATTATTCAGTGCGGAAGCTTGTCGAATTAGGTACACTTTCCAGGAACTTGATCTAAGTTCATACTCTTTAGGTTTTTATTTCATTCTTACGAACATTTTTTTCAGCTGTAATACGAAGAGTGAATTTTGTTCTTTGCTTGTGCATAATCAATGAGACAGGTAAACACACTTCCTTTCATCTTAATGATAACATCGTGCATTATTTACATGCTGTATTAGACTGTTTTTTCTGATCAAATGAACCTACTAGGAATGGTATTGCTTATATTAACACAGAAATCAGTTCTGACAATGCATATACACAAAATTAATTCCATTACTCAAGCCATAGACAGTTTTATTTTTTACCTGTTTTTGCTTAATCAGGAAGTTTAGGATTTTTTTCCCGAAGGGATGCCGAAATATTACTTTCCAAGCCATTCAGGTGTGTTAGTACTGGGTTCAAGTGCACCGATTAGCTGTTGTTTCGTTTCCCCATTACATCTCACAGGCACTGACCAGGCTTGTTGGTTCTTTGGAATAATAGCGAAGACTTTCTCAAAACTGATAGCTTTGTGCTATCTCATAATGAGTTTTTTATAATGAAGGACAAAGCACAGCTTGTATCTTTCAAATGGCTAATTTCTGGGGGTATGTTGAAATTATTATTCTTAATATTAACATTAATATTAAAAACATGCATGTAAGTATTACATAATGTTAATTCTTGGTTTTTTAGAAAATACCAGTATCAGCAATCCATATGCAGAAATCAAAGCTTTTTCAGTGATACCATGAGAAGGCATGCTACAGAATACAGTAAATAAGTATGGCCTCTGTGGAAATGCCTAAACCAGCTGAGGCTAATTAGAGCAAAGTTCATTAGTCTTTCCCAAAAGTTACGTTCTGCTGAAGGAAGCAACTGCAGATATGGTCGGAAGGTTGCATTTGTGACTGGTTTTAAGTAACTTAAGGTACCAAATGCCCAGAAGTTTACTCGATTTCTTTCTTGGGTGCTGTAAAACTGGCTTTATCTTTATTGAGATTGTTGTACTGGAGGTAAAGATTCGCGTGGGTCCTCAGGCTAAGGACATCTCTGCTGGGAAAGCCCCTTCTCTTGGGAGTGTGCTTTGCCTTTTAGTTAGGTTAAGGCTAAATTTAAATGACAGACAACACTGGCAGAAAACTCTGCTGTTTCTTCTGTTCACTTAGTGGACATTTGGTCTCATCTTTCTTCCTTTCACTGTTGGTAATTTTATTACTGTTCATATGCAAGAGTAGTTACTCAGCTGCTTAATGAATTATGATGCTTACGTTACAGGGAGAGCTTCATAACTTAAAAATAGAAGTCAAATTGCTTGTTAATTCCGTCTGGTGGCAGGTGACAGATATACTAAAATTAAACATCAGGCATAGATGGAAGCAACACGGTTGCTGAACTCCATGGTACTTGGATGAGATAGGGAAGTGATGTCAAATGCTTACCTAGTTCAGTTCTTCATGAAGAATTAAAAGATTTCTTTTCTCCCTCAGTCACTTGGGAGAGGAGGCTCTGTTGTTCCAACGGAGTTCTTGTTGTTTCTCTCCTGTCAGGTGGGATATCTCCGAGCTGTGTGATTCCAGCATGTGTACTTTGCACTAGGTCTTATTTTATTAAGGAGGAGAGCTGTATTGGTTTTATTTTGTGACTACTACCTGGGAAACCTATTTAACGTTTACTTGTGTATTGCTTTGAAATAAATAATTAGCAGATATATTTATAATTAACACTTCAGAATTAATATGTTAATTGTATTTTTCAACACTATTTTACTTGTGACAAAAATAATATATTTTCAATTCTATAAATATGTCATTGTATTTCTCTGTGAGGAAGAGTGATGAATTAATATTAGGCTATTATTTTTCCTCAGTGTTCCCTAACACATTTCACTATCATATTTAAATACTAATATACTTCATCTCAGCGTTTTTTAAACAAGTGTTCCATACTGAGTTTAGCTGAGAACATTTAGAAATTGTATTGAAAATTATTTCTTAAATCTGTTTTAATTTTACCTGTTTTCTTTAATCTTAATTTAATGCCATTGCTTTGCGTTGTTTGATGTTACTCATTGTTTTAGTCCTTGCCACCTTTAGTATGTCCTCATTTCTGGGAATGCTAGATGGCTCAGGTGAAACTACCTACTTTTCTACAAGACAACAGAATTGATGCCTTTGTTTCCATTTGTTTACCAAGGATAGCTAGTTCAGTAGAAGAAAAATCTAAAATCTCTGTTGATTTATTTTCTTTCTCTTTTCCTCAGACATCTTTATTTTTACTTTTTCCTCTGTGCTGCAATGGTCACTCAGCAGACAGTACTTGGACAAGCAGTTCTATTCCTTAACCTTGCTGTCATTTCACAGCAAGTTTTTCTTCTTGGGCTAAACATGATAAACCTGATCTTCACTCGAGTGATTCTTTATGTTGTCTTTTCAGGGTGTGGTACTGCAACAGGAGGAGCTGAAGATGAAGGTGAGGCCGAAGCCGGCTGGATTGAAGGTGCTGCCATCCTACTCTCTGTTATCTGTGTTGTACTTGTCACTGCCTTCAATGACTGGAGCAAGGAGAAGCAGTTTCGTGGGCTTCAAAGTCGTATTGAGCAGGAACAGAAATTTACTGTTGTCCGAGGTGGACAGGTTATCCAAATCCCGGTGGCAGAGATAGTAGTTGGTGACATTGCACAGGTGAAATACGGTAAGTTCCGTCAACTAAACGTCTGCTTTTCTGAACTTTATGTTTTCTCCTTTCCTTTTCTAGAATAGACTTACTTCACTGGAAATGATTTCAAAGACAGAGAATTATGTGCTGTCATTATCGTCTGTGGTGAGATAACAATTTGTCTGTTAGGGCAAAAGGAAAATGTAAGATGCTTGCTATTACATGGCACTAGGTAATTAATTTTATTTTTGTAATCTTCAATTCCTCTCCCTGACAAAGACAAGAATCGTTCATACAAAGGTAACTGTCTTTTCTGGAGGAATACTCTATGGAATAGTTGGTTTCTGTCGAGTCAGGAATAAGAGGAAGTTACTCAAATGCTCTGAGAAAGGGATTTGTGCCTCTGTGCTCACCCCACTTGGCAGGCTGCTCCAGAGCTGCGGATCCTGTATTACCAACTCTCAGGTGTCTCCTGCACTTAGCCAGGGGCTTCCTCAAGGGGGAAGGGAAGAGTCACTGTTAATTCCTATGAAATCTAATAGAGAAACCTTCCTATCATGTTAAGAAGAATACTCCCTCTGCCAAATCTCAGTGATTATGTGTTGATTGTGATGTGTTCTGATTGTGGGATAGCATTAGACGAAAAATATTTGCAGTGCAATGGCCCTTCCCTTTAAGATTGCAATAATATGCCTAATATGGACCCATGTGGTAGTAGCTCTTTCAATTTTGCTTTCATTTTATGTTTTAATGCAATTGTTAATTGTGATTTTGTAATAAAAATCATTATGTAATTATATAAACAATCTTACTAAACCACTGTGGTTTTTCATTACCATATTTTTACTGAAAGGTGATCTTCTACCTGCCGATGGGATATTTATTCAAGGAAATGATCTTAAAATAGATGAAAGCTCTTTAACTGGAGAGTCTGACCAAGTCCGCAAATCTGTTGACAAAGACCCAATGCTACTGTCAGGTAAATCTACCTGAAGTCTTGCTGAGTTATCCTTTATGCACTGCTTTGTTCATGTTTTGTTTCATTTTGTTTTTCCACACCATCAGGTTTTGGAACCTAACAACTCATCTTTTGAAAGCAGACATTGGCCTTGTCTGTTTGTCGTTCAAAAGACAAACTATTGTTCTTTTGGTTATGTGCAATAGTTTCTGATGGTTGTACTTATTCTATAATGTGAGAAAGCAGTGAAACATTTTCAATGGGAAAGGAAGGTATCCCTTAGGGAACAGCAATCGCTTCAATTCAATGGCTGCTAGTTTTAATATAACCATGAAATTTCAAAGCCTTTCAAAGTCTAAGTACTTTTTTGGTGTTTATATGAGATACAATGCAAAATAAAACAATGTACTCTAGAAGGAAATGGGTATAATAAAATACAGGCTTGAGAAATTTGTCTTTATGTTCTTATTGCAGAGTTAAATAAAGTTTACACTCTGTATTTCTATATATCTATGTAATCTCTATTGTAATTATGAAGAAGGTGAAGAACTAAGGTGTATTTTAACAAGCACTAGACACACCTTTGTTCCATACTTGTAGTAATGAATTTTTACTCATGCTGTCTTAGAAAATCAGTGTACTATGATTGCTCAGGAGCAGAGTTGATAATTGGAGCTTCTATCATGCAAACCCGATGTTTTTCCGTAGGTATGGTGCAAGGTTTAATGGCAGTGATGCCAGAGCTGATAAGCCAATTGAAACTGATAGTAGTTCAAAAACCCCCAAACCACCATGTCTTTCAGGGCAGGTTTGACCTGTAGACCTGTAGTTTTATAAAATCTGTTTAAAGGAAAAGAAAATAACAAAGCATCTGCAAAAACATTCAACAGACCTTAAATTTTCCTCATATCTTTACTCCTGAAGACATCAGTTAGTTTTGTCCTAGTAGGCTTCTGGAATTTGTACGAATATTGTCAGGATGTTGCTTGTCACTCTTCTCCTTTAATCATCTGTTGGAAATGAAAACAATGCAGGTTTGACAGAGGCACAACTGAAAGAAAGGTGCCATTTGAATCACAGACTGTTTTTCAAGTCTGAATGCGGTGAAAGACAAGTACCCTGAATCCAGAAGCATTATTTTCACCATTGACACCTGAAAGAACGTTTTTAATATTCAATCAGTTTCAATGACATAATTAAACTAAATGAGTTTCTGTGCTTAATGTCCTGTTTAATCACTCAGATAGTCATTTTACTGTACTTGAGAAGCAATTCTAAGAGTACAAGCACTGACTAAACCAGATGGTTCATTTCCATCTGTCTGTAGCATGTTCGGCACCACTTAGGAAGGCAGAAATGGAAATGCACACTCCGGTATACCTGAAACCAAACGAAGCAGCTTCTCTTCTATAGCTCCACTGTACTTCTGTCTAAAACATTTTCCTTCTTTTAGCTCGTTGAGATTTGCATGCGTGGTGTAGCGTAAACCATTGCATAAAGTCATCAGCTCAAATGAGGCTGTGGGGACGTTAAGTTTCTTCGCCATGAGTATGGGCGTTTATCAGCCAGGAGATAAGACAGCTTGGGTAAGCAGGCTGACTGCTGCTCAGCTGTCTTGACTGAAGCTGATGTGCCCTGTAGGTTTTGTAGAGTTCAAAGTTCACAGAAATCCATGATTCCTAATATGGAAGTTTTGAATATGAGTATGGCCCTGGTATTGCACACAGTGAAGCATTTTGGGATATCATGAATTATAATAGCCAGCATGGTAAAAAATACTTGTTGAGGCTTACTGCTTAAAACTTTTCCCCCAAATATTTAGGTTAATCTGAACAAGGTATGAAAGAGAGGAGCTCACCTGGTGTAGGTCTTACTGAACTGAGACTGACAGGGCATTACCTTATCCTAACCTAACTTTTACAAGTGAGTATCTCTGTCAATGCACAACAAGGATTTGAAACAAAGAAAATGGAGCTTATTCAAAAACAAATAACCAAAATTGATCTCTTGGTCATGCTGTTTTATTAGGTTTTAGAAATAAAAAGTTTGATTAAGGAATCAGGTCAGTTATTGCCTGGAGAAAAATACTTCTAATTCTGTTTTAATTCCCTGCCAGAAAATATTCCAGGCCATGGTTCCAGCATAGCAGAAATTTTCAGAACGACGCAGCTAACATCAGAGTTCCAAATTATTTGGATATGGTGAATTTACTTGATGAGTTCTTTTCTGGGAAACCTTTTTTTTGATCCCAAAGAGGATATTGTGATGGTTGGTTCACTTTGTTATTAATTTTAGTTACCTCTTAGTAATAGCAGTGACTACTACAGTTGTTTAAATACGCTGACAGGGGATTTTGTTCACCACAAGTTTGCTGGAAGTAGCAAAACACTATAAACCCCCCAAACTGGCATGCTCTGCTTTGCTTTTCTTGATTTGCAGCCCTATTTCCAATCTATTTCACCAGTACTGGTATTAGATTTGGGATTTCTGAGCAGTCTCATGTTTAGTTGCATTTATGTCCAAAAAGTATGTACTATAATAAGTTTCTTATCTATCTAATCTGTTTATCTCTTTTCTTACTAATCTAGACTGCTTCCTTTTCTATCCTGGAATATTCACCATTTATCAACTTCAAATTAAATACTCGGCAGTTGAAAATTGTATTTTATTAATGTTGAAAACTTGGTGTTGAGAAGGAAAGAAGTTAGAATTGTACAACATGAAACAGAAAAAAATGCTTAATGTACAGACAAATGAAAAAATCATTAATTCCAGAATTTCACGTATATAACAGTAGCTGGTCGAAGTCATAGAGCCCATTTCTTTATTCAAGCTAATATAATTATAATGCTATTTATATGGTGAAATTGCCAGAGTTAGGTGGAAGGAGGTTCAGCTTTTTGATTTAGCTTAGATGCTGACGACTTTTTCCAATAGTATTAGTGGAATTTAATCAATGATAAATTAGTACCTACTCTAAACCACACTTTTGTATTCACCTTAACAGTTTTGAATTGCATTTTACAAGACTAATGTTAAGAAAACGGTCAGAAAGACATTGAAAAATGAGACATTTTTGTCCTTTCTGGGTGTGTAGAACTAAGCTTGGAATCTTGTGGGGGTGTGTGCTCTTAATAAATCTGGTTTTGAAACAAAGACATGAATGCCATTTTTTTTGAGGATATTTCTACTCACTTTGTAGTCCAATACAGAAGAGAATTGCTTCAAAATAAAACACAGGAGTACTAAAAGCAAGTTCTCAGTTAAAATATATTTTAAGTGGTGTCAGAACTTAAATTTCTTAAATGTCAAAACTAAATTTCTGAGTAAAGTTGCAGGCATCTTCTGTTTTGTCTGAACCAGTACAACTAAGCCTATTCCATTTTTTAAAGATCTTTTCTGTTCCTCTGAGCTTGAATGTAACTTATTTTATGTTGTTTGGATGTTTGTTATGTTTTGCTCTGTCATATGAAAGAAAGCAAATGACATTTTTTAAGGAGTCACATTTTCTCTCAGCCATAGAAGCTGCTCTCAGTGCGCTGAGGTCTGTTGATAACTTTTTTCTATAGATTACATCTGACCATGAATGTATTTTTGGTTTTATTTTACTTATTTCTGCTGAAATTTTCCTAGTGTTCTGTT
Source organism: Apaloderma vittatum (assembly GCF_000703405.1). Taxonomy (NCBI): domain Eukaryota; kingdom Metazoa; phylum Chordata; class Aves; order Trogoniformes; family Trogonidae; genus Apaloderma; species Apaloderma vittatum. The sequence continues at coordinate 114,813 of NW_009714190.1, read as the reverse complement.
GAGATATTTATGATCTCAAATTAGGCTCAGTGTTGACAGATGTTCTCTCTGTTCTGTTTCTGTTTTCCTTTTAAGAACATGAGAGCTTTTGATTATTTAGAGAAAGACATTTTGATTATAAATAGATAGTTGCATTGCTTAGTATGTTCCAGGACAGCAATTGGATGAGCAGTAATAAGAAAATGCAATTTTGAAAAAAATGGGTTGAAAGTATGTGTGTCTACATATATAAAAAATACTAATCTATTTAAGGACATAGGTCCATATATCTTCCCTTTTCAGCTTTTTGAGATAAGTCGATGAAATGAATATATGCAGATGAGGATGAACCCAGTAAAATGGTTTTTAACATGGGAGGGTGAGAAGAATCTCTCCAGGGCCATTCAGATTTAGTTGATTTGAATGCCCAAGAAGATTCGCCATGAGAAATTAATTATATTTGCCATTTGCTCAGTGCCTCAGACTCCCAGTTCATTTGGTTAAAAGCCATTTCGCAGGAGTCTGCAGAAAGCTTGTTTGCAAATTTCTTTTCTTTTTTTAACTGTGGCTTCAGGTGAGCCCAGCCGCAGTACATTTCAGAACTACAGGCATAAGTGAACAACTTTAGTTTGTAAAATAGGAGTGGCAGTTAATGATGGTCGTGGGTCAGTGCTAGGGGCAAGATAGTTGAGAGTAGGCGCACCAGAATTTTTACCTGATTAGCCACAGACCTGTTGTAGGACAAGTCAGTTGATGAGTCCACCTAATTCATGCTCTTCCTGTTCTCATGGTGACTTGGACTTAATAGGAAAAAAACCTTTGGTTTTCTACTTCTAAAAAATAAAATGTAAAGTCTATTTCAATGAATAACTTTATCTATTAGTAGTTTTGAGCATTATATATTGGTTTTAATCTGTTTCATAGGAGCACTACTAATGTGATTTATATCTTTTAAAATTCACCACCTGCGAAGGTTCTCTCTCTTCAGACTTCTCAGATACTACTTCAATAATGAACTTTTTAGATTAAGACTTTGTCATCATGTGAAATGCAAAATAATTTGATGCCATCCTTGGCACGTTTCTTCCTATGCTTCAGTGACAATTTTTTTAATAAGCTTTTAGTAACTGGCCTTAGATGTGGGTCATAACAATAGGTTGTTGTTGAATTTCAAACTTTCTTTAGAAATAGCCAGTGTACAATTGCATAGACTGAATACTTTTGATAATTTTTAAGTGTTTCCGTTTATTTCTGTTTCTACAAGACACAGCAAAATGTTTCTCAGAGGCTGTGATCTTAGCTGCACCTAACGTTTGGTTCAGTGTTGGAATAAGAGCTGTAAACAATTTCTGTGGAATAAAGCATGAAATATTTCTCAGAAATATTAATATACCGATAACATTATCTAGTTAAATAAATGAATTGGAAAAAACTGTCAAAAAGCTGAATTTGTCAATTGTATGTCAGGTTCTACTTGTTATGTGGGAATCTCAGTATTTAATTAAACATCTTGGACATTTTTCTCTGTATTGGTTTTTCAAGTATGAAGATGTGAAATTGTCTTAAAAAATATTTTGTGTGTGCCTATAAATCAACCATAATGGAGAAAGATGAGAGAAATTACACACAAATGTTTACTTAGTTGATGTAATAGCATTATGTGTACAGTCAGTGTAACCTAGGCTAGAGTCACAGAGGAATTCTTGCAGAGCTGTGAAAAAATATTTTCAAAGTTACAGGAATTAACTATTTTAACTTTAGCTGTTACCTTCCAAGATTATGTAAACTTGGTTAATGTCAACATTTCTTTTAAAAAGGGAGTCTGATGTGTGTTTTTAATGGATGTACACCCTAAAAGTTTCAATTAAGCAACCATTTTTGGTTGAGAATAATATAAAACAATAGCAGTTATTTTTGGTGTTTAAGTATATTGGCCTCAGTACAAATTTTCAATGTAACAAGTCTCTCTCCGTGCTGTAGTAAAAGTCTGACCTAAAATATTTAATGGTTGCTCTTTTTAGTTCTTTAGCTATGTGTAACTTATGTTGCATATTTTCAGGTACTCATGTCATGGAAGGCTCTGGACGAATGCTTGTAACTGCTGTGGGTGTGAATTCTCAGACAGGCATCATCTTTACCCTGCTAGGTGCTGGAGGAGAAGAAGAAGAAAAGAAAGATAAGAAAGGTAAATTTCACAACACGTGAGGATGCTTCAAAGAAAGCTCTTGGCTTCACTTAGGCAGAGCTCTCCTCTGTTCTTGGCAAAGAAGTATGATTGAAAAAACTTCTTTTTTGTATACATTTTTGTCATGACATGTCACACAGAAAAACAGCAAAAGCTGTTAACCAATAAATACATTGGATAACAAGATGTTTTTCCAGTGTGAAGTTGCAGACTCTCAGTACATAATTAAATGCACGGGAATACACAGACATACTCCCATTGCCGTGTCTTCTTTACATAATTCCATACTCGCCTCAAATTTGCTGAGGTTTTGCTCTTGTGCATTTACATCCACGTAAAATTTTTTTTTTAGGAAAAAAACCCACAAACTGGACCATGGAAATAGTGTCTGTCTTTTACCTTCAAAAATAAAAGAGAAGTGACTTTCTGCTAGCCTAGTTGTTTAATGTCAGTGACTGACTTCAGAGACGTTTTAATTTCTTAAGGTGTAAAGGTAAAACTACGAATAGTAAAAGACGAGAAAGTAGCAGTAAATGTTAATGGAGAGTTTAACTTTGATGTCCTGTATCAGTTAATGAAATCAAAAAGTCTCTTTAGACTTTTCACCTTATTGTAACGTGTTGTCATAAGCACAAGCAATTGCTATTTTATGGGTTGCACACTAAAGCAGAAATATGATTTAATATGTGTCCTTTCTAGTTTTTGTTCGTAGTCTTGTAAGTTGTTCAAGTCTCCTTTCAGAATTATGTTCCAAGTTTGCTCTAAGAGTATTTGTTTTTCAGACATAATTAAGGGCCAGTTAATGTCGTTTTTTAGACATTCCTATTCTTTTTAGTGGTTTTCACTATTAAGAAAAATGAGTAGCTGTAGCTTTACTGAACATTTTACTTAGTATCTGTCAAGTGCTGTGATTCCACTTTTTTTTTTTCATTTGCATCCTTTTAATTTGAAGCTGCAGATAGGAAGGCCAAATTCAAATGGTTTTCATGACCTACTATTTCCATTTCTGAGCATGTTCAACAAGTGGTTGCACTTGACTCCATGTTTCTCTGAGGAAACCCCTTTTTACTTGATGAAAGGCTTTATGAAATATTTACAGTTTCATTTCTAGACAGAAATGCACAATACCTGCTAGGCATGGTAAGTTCTAGGAACATTAAAAGAAGAAACACCAAAACTTCCCCAGAAAAACGCTTCCACGTCAGACTAGTTTTGAACAGTATCTTAGAGCCTCATCTTACTATCATTAAGAGAAACACTCTTAGAAACAGACCTTTAGGATCTGGCAGCCTCTGTTTTGGCAGTGTCTAAGGCTGTTGAAGGTGAGAAGGAGCAACTCGAGTCCCTGTTGGAAAGGGACAGCAGCTTGCCTGGAGGTCCTCGGTGTAACTGCGTTGGCCTTCTCTGTGTGTTGCTCAGGACCCTGGGCATTCCCTCACATTTTCAGTGTGAGTAGTGAAAGAGAAATCGGAGATGGAGTGATGCACAGCTCTGCGATCGTAACTTGCTGCCCAGAGACAGAGATCCTTACAGAGGTTTGCGAGAACTTTCTGCAGGCACCAAATCCAACTGGGTGTAGCTACGATACTGAGCAAAGTCCCTCCCGCTTTGCTAGCAGCTTTGTGCTAGTGTGGAGGGCTGCCTGCACAGAGCTGGGAGCAGACTGAGGCCAAACTCAAATGCTGTACTCGCATACACAAACCTGCAATCCTCTGAAACCCTGCCAGTCGTAAATGTGTGCTTTCAGTCTTAACGTGGGTGTGTGCTTTTATCGTTCATTAACGTTTTGTAAAAATCATCATGCAGGTGTGAAACAGGAGGATGGACATCAGCTTCCAGGTAGAGTAAGAATTGTACCAGATCAAATGAAGGGCGAGGCTTTGGGCCAGCAAGCTTGGGTGCAAATCAGGGTTGAACTAGTGATTAAAATAATTGTCCCGTTGAATCAAAGAATCATTTCAAATCAACAGGATTGTTGGCAGCAAACATTTAAGTGTGCATGCATGGTCGGTGTTGCAAATCTTAATGTTAAACTTGAATAATCAGTTATTCTTCAGAAATAAATTACAGTATATTAAATGTCGGAATGCATGATTTGCTGTTAGCGGTTCATGCTGTGCTGATTTGTTTGAGTATCCAAATGGAATAAAAAATAAGCATGAGTAACCAAAACATTTTAAGTTATTACCATCACAGTAATCAAATTTGTAACTGAAATTTTCATGAATGCAGTTACACAGAGTGTGTTTTTACATCCTGTATACTGTTTATTTTCTTCTCCCAATTTACCACTTGTAAATAAAACCTTTTCTCTTGAATGACAAACCAGTACAGTGTGAAACAGTCACTAAGTACTGAAGAAGTTCAGCCATCTCGATCAGGATTCATTTTAGGACTTCTCTGTTCTAATGTGAACAATTAACCAACAGAAACAAACCAAAACTTATTTTATCTGTTATTTCTGGAGACTAATTTTCTGAACTCTAGCATAGAGAACATAATAAAACCTCCTTCAAGTTTTTCAACCTCCTTTTAGGAGAGATTTCTTGACAGGTTTCTCTAATATGCAGATAATTGCTGAAAACAAAGACAGGATTTTCTTTTCTGACGCTTTTTTTCATTTCACAGAAAACAGGCAATTTTGTGATGTCTGTTCAGATTTAAAATAACTCGTCATTCTCTTCAGGATGACGTTTGCCATTCCCACATACAATATTGAAAAGTTTCATGTTTCTACTTGGATCAGTGTGCATATTGACTAGGTTACAGCAGGATATAGGCTGAGCCCACGTTAGACTGGCATGTAGCAGCAATAATACGGCATAACAGGCAACATTATATAAAATACAAAATATGTCATGTTGCATATATTATGCAGTATGCTGTATATTTTAAACATACCCATACATTGTGTAAATTCCGTAACTCAATGGAAATATTTCAACAATTTTAATATTCCATAGTATTACATTAAAGTAAGAAAAATTACACATAAAAGGACCAAAGCGATATACATGGTACTGTGTACAGTCAGTTCTCACCAACTCTCTTAACTTTGTTAAATGTCTTTTCATTTTCTTTTTATTATTCCACGTATGAGTTTTTGCCTTAGTTTGTAACGCCTTTGTAGTGACATTTTGCTTTTGAAAGTTATGTTAATTAATTTAAACCAGACTGATTTTGGAGAAAACAAAGTCATAGTATTCCATAAATGTTTTTTGTTTTGTCATGTGCATTTGTTCATGTTGTTGTTGTTATTATTATTATTATTTATTGGGTTTTTTATCCGTTATTGCTCAGTAGATTCTTCCCATCCCTCCTCCCACCCTCCTTCAGCTACAGATGGTGCAGCAGGTGCAAATGCCACTGATAATGCAAATGCCAGCTTAGTCAATGGTACGTCAAGAACACCTAGCTTGTTTTGTTTAATAGCTTTCTCTCCTGACTCTCCAAGATTCCCTCTTCCTTTTACGAACTGCACAGATGTCGTACGTGCATGTGATTACCCTCTGAGAGATCCTACTCTGTAAACTCTGTAGTAGCTTATAAGAGATGCCACAAAGGTGCTACAACTCACATCATTCATACAGTGTGAAGCACGGGAGAGGAAGAAGTAGGCATTATGATCTATTTGCCATTAATTAAAACTGCAACTAAAAGGAACGGTTAAGTAATTTCTGAGTTGCCTTTATGTGAAGTTCCATTGTAAAGCTCTTGACACATTTGTCTGCACAGATCTGAAGAACACCGTGGCAAATGGATTATATCTTCTTTTCTTCTGATGTGGCACTCTCTTAAGTATTCATATAATCTTCATGTAATTTTGAGAAATAGTGCTGGGATCAGGAATCTGGCTCAATTTGACTTAACTGTCTTAGGAATAACTTTTGCTGCTTTGAGTATCTTTTTTGGAAGAGACTGACGAAAAAGTTATGTTTGTGGATATTTGTGTATGCCCTTAGATAATAAGCCTGCCTGTATTTACCAAAAATAAAATAAAAAAATATTGCAGTAGTCATTTTTGACTGTCTTTTAGTACAGTTTCTTGATCCCACTTAGCATGCAGATATTTCAGTATCTCTTCTACTAGTCTAATTTCAGTATTAAATAGAATGGGTCAATATTAGTCTGGGTATCAGATGTATTTTTCTGATAATCAGATACATTAGTCTTTATAGAATCCTTTCCCTCTTATACAACACCAACAATATTGGTAAAAGTAATTGCACTTTTCATTGTGTTGGTGATAGAATTTTTTTTCCATGTGGGTCAGTAGTCCATGTATGTCAAACTAGAGTTTCTGACATAGCAATACCAAGTACTTAAGAATTACTAAGATTTACTAGGGTAATATCTTATTTAAAGCAATGACATAGGAAATCTTTGAGTCTATTTTAAAATAATTTCATTCCAATTTAAAAGGCACATATAACCAGATTTAAAACGTTACTCCTGCACATTTGGAATTTGATGGAAAAATAGGAATTGCAGTCCCTGTGTCTCACTGCGTGACAGGAACCTTTACCATCATTTTCCAATTTCATATTCCTTAGAGACCAAGAACTGGGTAATGAATGATGAGTATTTCATCCTCCATTCTTTATGCTCTGTAATTTTACTCTGTTGAGTGTAAACCGAACACAGGCACACAGCAAAGCCTTACCGGATATCCTCCTTCAATCCCGCTGGAGACTGAGGTATTGCATTTGTGCTCAGTCCCATGAGTTGCGGAGTAGTAAGTTACGCATCTGCTGAAGTACTTTGCTGGATGAGAACCACTGCTCAGCAAGGTGCAGAAACGAGTCTGACCTTGTTGTAATCTGGTTTCTCTGTTAGCAAGTTTTAGTTGCCTGGTAAATATTTGTTGTGTTTGGTCTCAATGCCCGAACTTAAAATGGAAATTAAGTTCCAAGGGATATTAAATCAGTGTCTTAAATATGTGCTTTTCCAGCATCTTCTCTCCCATCAGAACCAATAGTTACTGACCCTGTTTATCTTGGGGTCAAGAGATACGTATGCAGTTCTTTTTACTGCACAAAGCGTAGAAGTCAGGTTTTTGCTTTTAACTTCTTTAACTTCTGCAGATCTTTGATCGGAATGGGCAGGAGATACTTTCCACAATTCAACTTTCCAGACCAGAGGAGACCAGAAACTTGGCAAATGGGGTTAGATCAGAGTGGTTTGGAATTGTCTGGGAAAGTCTGATGTCTGTTTACATTGCAAATTTTTCTAATTAGTAGTGACAGTGAGTTAGTGAATACTTGAGATGTAGATATGTTTTGGAGGGGATTTGGAAGGGAGAAAGGAAGGAAAAAACCCCACTTCTCAAGCAAAGAGACCAAGTTCATGTAGATATGTTTTTGGTTTAGATGAAATTCTTTCAAGAATGTCTGAGAATTCTTCCCAAGCTATGATTGGAAACAAGCCTTTATACCTAAAGACTAATACCTCTGTGTAGAAAATATCTTCAAATAAGAAAAAAAAAATTACATAATTGAATAAGTACTTAGCTCAGGGAATGCTATTGCTTCTTACTTGAAAATCAGCACATTACCATTCCAAATAAAATGTTACTGTCTTAGTTGTTAGTGTGCACTTGACACAAAGGAAGTATTTATTGTGTTTTCAGTCAGTGAACTTAGTGATAAATTCACATAAGTGTGTGACACAGCTTGTCTTCTGCTGTGTCAAAGAACTGTTACAAGTTCTATCAGGTTCTAGTAGTTAAGATTAAAATGCATAGTTGCTTGGTCTCTGTTAAAACTATAGATAATGCATTCAGGTTTTAAAAGGTTACAAGTTAAGTTTATAAGCAGATGAGAAAAAATTACAGAAAGATAGTAATTCATTAATAGTTGTCTAATTTCAAAGTAGCATATTTAGAAAAGGTAAATTTTTTTAAGACTGTTTAGGAAGCAGCAATCACTGGTTACAGCGTGTTTAACCCAAGTTTAATTTCCTTAGATAAAGGAGTGCTTATCGTGGTCCAGTAGAGCACTGCCCGACTCCTACATCAGGATTTGCCTGTTGGGTTGTTGGGGTTTTTTTGACATTTGTTACTTAAATGATATTCTGATACAGAAATACCACATCAGACTCAGAGAAATGCCTCACCTGAAATACTTTACATCTGCTGTCAGATCTGGCAGGTGTGCACTGCTGTTCAATTCCTGCAAAGCAATTTGCAGTTTTAATACACTTTCAAGTATTTTACGAATTGTAAGCGGAGGTATTTAGTGAGTGTGTGGAAGAAGCATCTAAAGCTTCCTATTTGATACAGTGGAATCAGATTTATTCTTTTGCAATTAACCTGTGCTTTATTAAAGCATTGGCTCTAATATCACACTGCGTGAAAGAATTCCTAATGATTCACTTCAGATGTTTGACGTCACTTTCCCCCCTATATATAGATTTGCAACGTGCGTCTGTGCTGACTAGCTACAGAATGTAACTGCCTTGGCATGAAGAGGGCTGTAACTCATTTCTATTGCCAGATGAGACATTTTGGAAAATTAGCAGAGTTTTTTGTGTTTTTTACTCCACCACAGCACATGAGAACACAACTCGATTAGCTGCTTCGGTTAATTCCAAGGAGTTCCTCCAGTGTATAAATAATTTCTAATGCCAGCGATAGGTCTGTGTTATTCTGTCTCACTGGCTCCTCATAAAGGGCTGGGGGAGGCAAAGCGGAGTCTTTTCATGGGAAGTTTATTTGGAGAAATAACTCTCTTTTGGAGCTAGAACTTTGGCAGAAATGGTGCCATGGGTATGTTCCAGAAGAGGGAAATTTTAGAAAAGCAACATGCAGAACATTTTATATTTAAATTCAAAAACTTAAAAGCAATTGCAGAATACAAGTCGTATTAGGAGGCTCTATATTCTTTCCTAATCCTTCTGATTTTTCATCTTGGCTTTAAAGAGTGATGAAAATAAACTCACATGAATTCCTCCAGATTTAAGGGCCCAAACACTGTTCCTTTTACTTATTTCCAAAAAGAAAAGAGGAAAGCATTTGTAAAATTACGTAAAAATATATTTTAAAATAATTAGATATAAAATATCTTTCCTTATTGTGGCCTTCCAGTATCTTAAGGGGGCTACAAGAAAGCTGGTGAAGGGCTTTTTAGGATGTCAAGTAGCAACAGGACTAGAAGGAATGGATTGAAGCTGGAGATGGATCGGTTCAGACTGGACATTAGGAAGAAGTTCTTCCCCATGAGGGTGGTGAGACCCTGGCACAGGTTGCCCAGAGAGGTGCTGGAAGCCCCATCCCTGGAAGTTTTTAAGGCCAGGCTGGATGGGGCTCTGCGCAACCTGGTCTAGTGGGGGATGTCCCTGCCCATGGCAGGGGGGTTGGAACTAGATGATCTTTAAGGTCCCTTCCAACCCTGACAATTCTATGATTCTATGCTTGATTCTATGATATTATAAAAATATTAATAAATTCCAAGGTCAGAAGGATGGAATGGTATTTCTGGTCCTAACACTAACTGAAAGGAGAAGGGATCTCTCAGCAGTAGTGACTCTGTCATCTTAATTTCTTTCTTAATTTCTTTCTTTGTACATAATTTGTAGCCAAGTGCAGGCTTAAAATTATTGGGAACAGGAGGAAAGAAATCCTTGCAGCATTCTCTTCTTTATCATAATTACCTAAATGAACTGTTCTTTGTTATTCTATTTAAATAATTGGAATATAACTAGCTATGATGACTTCCCGTGCATCCCTCAATAACCTAAATGCAGCAGCTGCTGAGGTTGACAATACATTTCCTAAATACTGCTGTTTACGTTGCTGTTCAGGTTGCTGTTCGAGATTGCCCAATTTGTGGACTGCTGTTTTTAGGTGACCAGGGTAGATGAATTGTTAGTGTAATTTATCGTGACAAATATGCTACCCCTATTAAACAGCAGCTATATATCATAAAGTCTTTGATTTATATAGAAAAAACAGAGTATTTTGTGTTTGGCAGTTACAAAAATCATGGTTTGTTTTTTTGAAGTCAAAGAATCTTCAATTATACTGCTTTCAGGTTTTGAATTGTGTTCTGGAAAAGGAACTATAGAACAGGACACAGAGCAGACTGCTCTAAATTAAAGTTTAGTAGTTCTTAAGGAAGACTTTATCCTCTAGCCAGAAATTAGAACCTCTAGAGATGTTTTATGTCTTCCACTAACCTTATTCAAAACCATTCTAAGAAAAATAGCCATTGGGCAGGTGGGAACTTCAACGATGCACTGTGTGCAAAAATTTTAAAAAAAATTTCACAGTGAAAATGAACTTACTTTTGTTCAGGTTCATAGAATCGTGAGTCCTGGCAAAATGTTGTCTTTGGAAGATAGATGCTGTCTTTTACATAATCACATTATAGCTAAGGTGGGAATAAAGTTAGAAATAGAATATAAATAAGCAGTTGATGTGAAGTGGTTTATTTCAGCATGCTTTAGTCATCTGAGTACTGACATGGTGATATTCAGTGAGACATCCTTTACTGCAGTTCTGTGCTGCTGAATTTCTTGGTGCCTGTAGCCTGTTGTTGAAATAGGGGGTGAAATAATATACGGAGATAAATTTGATTTGTCGATTTTTGCTCTGAGAGGGAAGTTTTTAGTGATCTCTCAGCTGCTAAAAATGCAAACATGCAAGAGATTTATCTTAGCCTTTCAAGTTTGTTGCTTTTTATTCACAGCATAGAGTGAAAAAACCCAAACCTTAAACATAATTCCT
>NW_009714190.1:89861-103893 GCF_000703405.1 Apaloderma vittatum | reverse complement strand
CCTGCTGCTTGATTATGTATGTGAGTACCAGCTGTATTATTGCAGGGAGTTGGAAGAGCAAGACTTAAGTGCTGTAATTTTTTTTTATAAACTCAAATAATAATTTCGTATTAGAATGTGTCAAAAATCCTGTAAAGGTGTTTTACCTACTGATTTTCCTTAGCATTATCTTTTTATTGTGCATTGTGCATAACCACAAATAGGGACTATCCTCCATTGTGAGACTAAGTAGTCTTTTCTGTAAGATAAATTCATATATTGCTGTGAAAGTTTCATAAGGGATCTTGCCCTTGAATACATCTGAAATTGTTTATTGATTATTCCGAATATCAAAGTTTTGTATGCTTAAATTTATATTTTGCCATTTTTATTTCATACATACTTTCAGATGGTGTATTTCTAGTTTTAAAACCCCCTCAAACAAATAAAGACTTTGGTATGGTAAGACTATATGTTGTTAAAATATTAAATTGGAAATTACAGATGCACTTGGCAAATCTTTCTTTAGGATAAATCTGAATATAGGATGATTACCTGGCACTTGAATTTGCAGGAATAACTTGCTAAATAATACAAGCAAGTGAGGAAGATGTAATTTTAAAATCATACCTGATTTACATTTTTCTTTATTTGTATTTATTGACACTGTTGTTTATACTTTATCTTAATTTACTAACATAATGAAATTAGTTTTGGAATACTTTAAGAAAGTCATACTCTATACTAGTGTGTGCAAAATTATGCCTGTGAGTTTTTTAAGTCCTATCTCTCTGAAATGTCAGTTCAGGAATATTATTTCTTTCTGTTAGCTTCAACGTCTGAATTAATGCAATTTGCTCAAATACACGTGCTGATATTTAGTATTTTACATGTTACAACACTGAACTTGAGTGCAGCTCCTTGAATGTGTCCAGCTAAGTTGTCCGTGCTTCTGAGTAAATGTATGATATCAATCACTACTGATCATAAATAAGTATCTGTAACATGCTCATTACTTTTGTCTGCCCTTTTTATTTAAATTCCCATTGTCATGTTTTGTCTTGGGTGAAGATTGTTTACTGTCTGTTGTCTGTTGAAATTTTTCATCATATAGGCAAAATGCAGGATGGGAATATGGAGAACAGCCAGAACAAAGGTAATCTTCTTTCGTATTAAGGAGGTTGTGGATTTTATTTTTAGCATGTAGTTAAATTCTGTTAAAAAATAAACAGTTGTGATTTGTGCCTATGTGTAAAAATGGCCCTCTTTGTTCAATCAGAATGTTAAAAAAACCCAAAACAATCAAACCCAACGAAAAAACCTACCCAAAAGATTGTAACTTGCAGAATTTTGATATGTCAGATATTTAGGGTAGAAGATCAATATTTCTAATAAGCCATTTATAGAAGATACTTCCATGTCACAAAGCTCATTTGAATTCATTTTTCTTGTACAAGTTATGTATGCTATGTATTGTTGGTGAATTTCCAACCCTATTTTTGATATGTCTTGTCATCTTTGGTGTTTAATGGCATTGTAGGGACATATTTTCTTTGGCAGGGAGAAGGTGAAGCAGTAACAAAAGGAAACATTAAAGCCGAGGTGTTATTTAGCAATGTAAAAGAATGTTATAAGGATAAATAACAGGAAGATTAAGAATCTTAGAAGTTCCTTATTTAGTGTACTATTTCAGGAAGAAATATTTTGCTTTCTATGAGGCAAAGTCATGGTTCCCTTTCTATTATGCAAGACAGAGCTGACATGATTTCTCTGGGTTGTGCTAAAGATTGCAAAGGTTATGGATGATCAACTGAACAGATAAACTCAGTGGTTAGTGATACAAAAATATTAAAAGTAAACTTATTGGTAAACTGTAAGGTCGGATAGAGAAATTAGATTTCCAGGTCAAATAAGCATGATTTAGTTCAACCTGTTCACGAATGTCAAAGCAAAGCCGTTCCATCTCATTCTATTTAATTTACTTATGTCTGTGTTCAAACCAGACACATACACATATATAAACTGGAATGTCATTGCTTTTAAAAATCATGTGTTTCTCCTTAATACTAAAAGAAAGTTTCCTTATATTAGCATTCTTTCAAGAAAGCATAGTTTAGCCTTTAAATTATGTGTACTTCTAATGGGAGAACGATGATGGTACCACCATCGGACTTGATGCTTAACTTACTTGAACACTGAATGCTAAGGAAACTTTTCAAGTCAGGTATTATCTAGAATAGTGGTTTGCAAAGTGTGGTCCATTGGTTGCTTAGGTGCGACCACATTCTCTTTAAAAAGTTTGCATTAAAAGATATGAGGGGACTGTAATCTGAGAAAAAATTTAGAGCAATATAGACCGTCTGTTTGCCTGAAGCATTTGAGATCTGCTATTCTAGGAAATCCTGCAGTACTGCTGTACTCGCCAAATAATTTGCGAGACATTGAGTGGTATATATGTGTATAGGAAAGAATGTCATTGATACTTTAGGAAACAAATACCAGCAGGTTTCCGCGCAGTCCGTCTCCCCAGGCGTACAGAGCGCACATGGGTATGCGTGTACCTTCGTGCCCCTGCAGAACCACCCCGGATCTCACCAGGGCACCTCTCTGCCGTGGGAGTGAAGCGTAATTCTGCGCGGAGTTAGAGTCATCTGTTGTTGTGGCAATGGGGATTGCTTGTCGAATTCAGTACGTATCAACACTATGATCAAAAGGACAAAGAATGGTTTTGGAGTAACGTTTTTTTTCTGCGTTATTAGCCAAGCAGCAGGATGGGGCTGCTGCCATGGAGATGCAGCCACTGAAGAGTGCAGAAGGGGGAGAGGGAGATGACAAAGACAAGAAGAAATCCAACATGCACAAGAAAGAAAAATCTGTTCTTCAGGGAAAGCTGACCAAGCTGGCAGTCCAGATAGGCAAAGCAGGTATGACTGGATAACTGACCGAACAGCTCTGTGTTGTACTACCAGCAAAAGGTTTTAAAACAGGTAATTCTTGAAAGGGATAGGCCTTTTTTTGCTGCAGTATTTAGAAACAGGTCATGGTAATCCTGTTCTAAAGATAAGTACGTGGTATTGAAGATGTTTTATTCTTCTAAAACCTACCTTTGACTATCAAAAACTGGAAGCTTTGGGCAACTTGGATTGTAATGAATATTTGAGTCAAAATGAAATGTAGCCTTTCTCATCATCAGTGTTCCCAAGTGCAGTAATTACATATTTAATTTCCTCTCCCCTTAGAACTTCTGAGTACACAGTTTCAGAATCTCTACTATCATCTCAAATTATCATTCACACAGTATTTCCCTCTTACAGATTCTGAAATGTTTCTGTTCTCTCTTAATATCCATGTTACTGCCTTCTACCCAAATATGACACATCTGTTGACTCTTGTATCCAGTACCATCTGGTCTCTACTACATGTAGGTAGAATGTGAAAATCTTTCATAATGACGTAGTGTTCATCTTTCTAGTGGTATGAAAGAGATCCTGATCTCTGTCCAGATCCTTGGCTGAGGCCCTACAACAGATTCCTAACTTTACCTCTCTTCAGTGTCCTTTATCCTTCTTTGCCTGTCTGATCTTTTGCCCATGCTATTCCTTCTCATTCCTGTTTAAGTTCATTACGCTCACTTGATCATGTAACCCCATGATGCCACTTCTCTCTTTGCCTGATCAACGCATAAGTTGGAACCTCGGGTTATCATCTCTTTAATATCTGATTTCATGCTTTTCCAAGTTTCATATTCCTCAAGCTTATCTGCTTTGTTGATAGTTGTACAACATTATGGATTGATATGCAAACACTTCGTTTCTCATGATAATTATTTTCTAAGATTAAGTTCCTTTCTACATTACCTTCTGCTTGTTACTCTCTCTGGTATTTCACCAGGCATGTGAATATCACTTTTAAAGTAATTGTATGGGGATTTCTAACCATGATGTGGCAAGTAATTTAAATTAATTAATCATTGCCTCATTTGGTTTTTCTTTGTCGCTGGGCAATCTAGGAGAATGTCTTGCATTGTCACGAGTATTTTCCTGTGCAATATTTTAATGGATTTTCCTTTATCCTCTGGCATTTAGCAGTCTCCCTGACTCATCTGTTTCCTGTCAACCTTAGCATCCTTCAGCTTACCCTTCCTCTTAAACTCCAGTCAAGACATGAATTTCACAGCATTCTCCTTCTACTGTTTGATCTCATTAGAGAGAAATTAATTTCTTCTGAAATGCAGGCTTAACTGCTTCGTAGAAACCTGCCAACGAGCAGTAAGCATAGCAAGGCAAAATAGATGTTCTAATGGAGTTTTTGTTTGTGTACTCAACTCTAGGATCAAGGTTGAGGAGGAGAGGAGGAGGAGTGCTATCTTAGCAAAGTCTGTGTCATTGGGAGAGGATATTAAGTCCCTGGGACCTTTTGTGAATTTTGTGAAATATTTATTAGTGTCTCTTGTGCTATACTGTCAATGTTGTGCCTCTTTTGAGGTACTCATAAAAATATGTGCCATTTGCCTATGTCCCTTTGAAAAGGGAAATCTTGGAAACACTAGTATTTATCACATTTTCAAGGAAAACAGTTAAACACTGTTCTCTGGATGGTTTGGCAGTATTTCCTCATTGCATTCAGGCAGACACATCCAAAGGCCTTTCCTAAAATATTTTATACCACAACAAGAAGTACAAGAGACTCCTTTTCTCTAGCTTCTTCAAGATGAACTTATTTAAAAGAGAATGTTTGAATATGAATAGACTAGTAATTTGTGAAAGGTGAAGGTTAAAAGGACAGATAAATGTTGTACCAGGCAAAGTAGTGTGCTAAATTGAAAAAACTTAGCTTAAGCAACAGCTGAACTCCTGTTGAACTAGACAGATTGAAAAGTTTTAAAGGCAGCAGTAAGATGGTGCTTAAAAATTGATGCAGTATGATTCAGCTGTTCTGCAGAATTCAAGGTTTTCTTTTTCACTGGAACGTATGGCTCTTGTATTATAGTAATATTTTTTCTACATTGTAAAATTCATCATCATTGTTATTGGTACTGGTGAACAAAGTCATGTAGAATAAGAAAATAATTTCATATTCAAATGTAGATTTCTAATTGCACATGTTTTTAATTGTCTTTTGGTTTATAGTAATTGATTATTTCTGTTTTCAGGTCTGGTGATGTCTGCCATCACTGTAATAATTTTGGTACTATATTTTGCCATTGACACGTTTGTGGTCAACAAGAAACAGTGGTTGCCTGAGTGCACTCCTGTCTATGTTCAGTATTTTGTTAAGTTCTTCATTATTGGTGTTACTGTACTTGTGGTTGCTGTTCCTGAGGGACTTCCACTTGCTGTCACTATTTCTCTGGCTTATTCTGTAAAGGTAAGAAACATTAAAAATAATTATGGGAGAACAATTCTGTTTTGGTTGAGTTTACTAGTGGGTTAGTCTTCAGTTTTTTATCAAGTGTGATGCAAACTGGCCTGTAAATGAATGTGCTCAAAACATTAATGGAAGTGAAATTTCTTTAAAGTGAAACTTCTTTAAAGTGAAACTTTGTTATATATTGGAAGTATTCCTGACAAAAAATGCAAATACATATGTTTTCTTATACATATCTTTAAAACTTCACAGTGTACGAATATCCAATAGTAGAAATATCTGCTTAGTTTGCTAAGTTACCAAGAATTTATTGAGCAGAATTCACTATGAGAATAGTCCAGACTTCTGATACAGAATAACGTTGTCTTCAAATTTTCTTCAGCAAGAGTACAAAGTTTGACAAGGCTTTGAAGTCTTCAGGAACGCTTTTCAAATAAATTTGAGTTTCACTGGAGCTTTCATATACTTTTCTTAAATGTAGTTGCAGCTCTTTGTAGCCTATGTAGATGATTCTGTTGGGAAATTCAAGGGGATTCAAATGCTGGATTTGTGGATTACTCCATTATCTAGCTAGGAGTTTTCTCAGATTGTTGGAGCAATGGGCTCCTTGAGCAGGAGATTTTGCTACTAAAGATTGTAGCTGCTTTTAAAATGGTTTCTTGTTCTCCTTATGTCCTCCGTCCCACATGTGCATGTGCATCTGTTTGTGCACTACCGAAGTGCAGTACAGCTTTGCTAGCGATGATGTGTCCTGGGAGATAAGATATTGTCTCATAATGACTGGGCACATAACTTTTTTAATATTGAGAACATATAAACAAGGATAACATGTATTTCCAGGATCACTGTGCATCTTGTGAAAAATATGCCCTGTGGGATGGAGTGCTCCGGTGGTTTTTTGTAGGTGTGGGGCTTGTTTTTGTTTGGTGGGAGTTTTTTGTTTGTTAGTTTTTGTCTTTCCCAGAGTATGTAGTCCCTCTGTGTGCTATAAATCACATCCTGGCACTGGAAATGCAATTTTAGGAAAGTCTAGTGTTTACTATAGTGATACTGTTTAAAAATCTTCAGTTTCTTCAGCTAATCTTTGCTGTTCTAGCTATTCCTTAAAATGTATATGTACTGCAAAAAGTGATGGAACTATGTCAGTTTACTAAAGGCAAAATTATTTCAGGGGTAGTCAGTGCTTAGCTGTCTATAATTAGGGTCTGGGTTATTGGTCCCCGTCAAAGTTCTAGTTTAATGAGCATTATGTTCTCATGAACAAGACTAAAGACAGGCTTTTATGCTTTTTACAAGTGATGTTAAAAATCTGTCAAAGCAAATCTTGAAGGTTCATTTTGTGGGGTTTTTTTTACTTTGCTTTTCTGCAGAAAATGATGAAGGATAACAATCTGGTCCGCCACTTAGATGCTTGTGAAACCATGGGTAATGCTACAGCCATCTGCTCCGACAAAACGGGAACACTAACGACCAACCGGATGACGGTCGTCCAAGCCTACGTTGGTGACGTCCACTACAAAGAGATCCCTGACCCAGATTCTGTACCCGCCAAAACCCTTGATTTGCTGGTTAATGCAATTGCTATCAATAGTGCTTATACTACAAAAATTCTGGTAAGTAGGCTTTTTCTGTTGATAAGATGAAACGCAGCAGAAGGAGCTGTAATTTTTTAAGGCAATGTTAATTCCTTAACATCCTGTTGTTGATTGTGAAGCGTTTAGGCCCTCAAAATGAGAACAGGTGCTGTGAAAACTATGTATTTCATGTTTTTCTTTTATAGCTAGGGATGTACTTATAAGTACACCACCATGCTACATTTTTAAAAAACTCCTGCTGTTGTTAGATTGGGGTGGCCCAGTTTTGGTGCAGGGTAATTTTGCTAACACAACTCATTTTCACCGAGACTTGTCTGCGTAAAATAATTTTTGTGTGTCTAAGAACTTTCAATTAATTCTCAAATAGGACAAACTGGATTGGTTAAATCAGTGAGGTTAATGATATTTATTCATGCTGTTGTCAAGTGAATTACATCCAGAAGTATTTTATTCAATCTGTAAAGGAGGCCAAAATGGAAATACTCTGTTTGCTTGTGGCAATAGATTCTTCTGTAGAGAGCCAATTAAGAGGCCAAAAACTTTTGCAATTCCAGTAGATTTTTTTTTCTTTAAAAGGTCAAGCTTAATATTAATGCTGCAGAACAAGTATTTCTTTTTAGTTTCTCAGTTTGGTGAAATTCTCATTCCCAAGAAACAGGAGGGCAGGCAGGTTGGTCAAGTGGGAGTGGCAGAGCAAGACACAACGTCACCTGTGCTTCCTTTGTTTTATATTTTGCGGTTCGCTTTGAATGCTTGAGATCCAACGCAGTTACAAAGTCTTTCTGTTCACATTCCGTACCAGTTCGCCCTCTCTCAATCTCAGAATGGATATAGGTTTCCAAGTAAGGCGCGGTAAGGCACTGGGCTTTCCAGAGTGATGCGCCTGTAATATTAAGTTTAATGTTCTGTCTTTCTCTTGCGGTAATATTTTCTGGTCAGTAGTAGTACTAAAATTCCCATTTGGTATCAATATAATTTTGAATTTTGTTGTTGTTTTTACTCTGGCTCAACTTCATTGCTTCTTGTTGAAATTCATAACGTGTCCCTATTTCAGTTCTCTCTTAGCTGTGTGCAGAGACTGATTCTCTATAACGTTGATAAATGGGTGAAATCCTCTAGAAATCACCTTTGTGCTGGATGCGTATCAGATGCCTGCTTGAACTTAGCTGTGTAGAATTTATAACTATTATAACAGCATTGTAAGGTCAAACCTTGCAGTATGGACCACGCAAGAATAACAGCTCCAGTATCTAAGGAGTTAATTTTATTCATTGTTTGTAACAAGCTTAAGCTAGTTTCAGATGTAAGATGTTGTTCCATAGTGCTCATTCATTTTAAGTCATAAAGAAATACAGTTCAAAATACGTAAGGGAATTTTTTACAGGCTGAAGTATACAGAATTATTTTTCTAGCTGCTAATACTAAACGCATACTTGTGCACTAGTTCTTAGAGCATATTTAATCAAACTGTGGATATCAGCTCAGACCCAAAGGGCATATAAGTGGTGTGTCGCTAAGATTGAATTTTACATATTCTATTTTCAGTTACCTAGTTACGCGTATGCTGTAAATTATGTTTTGTATGAACTTCTGTTCAGAGCGATCACATATGGGACCATAAAATTAGTCAAGATGCTCTGCTGAATGAGAAATATTCCCTCTTGCATTGTCTTTTGATTAAGGGACAATTGAACCATTGATAAAAAAATGAAAAGAAAACAATATCACTGCTTGGGATAAAAGATTTGAATTTCCCTGAGAAATTAAACACGAATTATTCCAGCTGAACAATAGCATCATTAAATATAGTTCTTTTTAATGCTTTTCAAGGATTAAGTTACTGGGTGTGCTGATTTTGCATTCCATTAGCTTCAGAGCAACTTTAATGTGGCTTTTATGCTGTTTATGTGAAGATGTTCTCCAGAAAACCTTCCTTTTCCACTATTCATGTTTTAGATAGCTTTTGCACGTGGAAATAAAAATTAGACTGCGTACATTTTAGCATGTGAGCTGCGATGATGACTGTAAAGCATCTCTTACTCTGAAAACAAAATTTGCGTTTTGGGAATACTTTGGTTGCACTCAGAGCAGAAGTACATTGATCTTGAATATCATGGAGCAGTAATGAAATAGAGATTCTGAATACCGAGACTAGTGATTTGAACTCTTCTATTGAGCTCTTCCTTGCATAAATTGAGTTTTAATTAGAAAAGTATTTCTTTAAATTTCCTGGCAACTGTCAGAGGGCATAGATGACAGGCTTGCTGGATGGGTATAACGTGTTCTTATTAAGAAGAGATAACAATTAGTATTTAATCGAGTGATTTTCAGCACCAGTGGAAAAGACCCAGCTGAACCCATTATTGCCAGGTTCTAACACAGGCCTTTCATTTAGTACCTGATAGGTGTCTAGGGAGCAAAAAAGCTCCTTAAGGCTGTATTAGGTGAATATCTGAATCTGCATCAGGAGGACTGTTCATGGTTCTGACGATCTGGAACATCAGTTACTGCATTTGCATGGGGTGTGGCACAATGCAGTGGCATTCTTTAACCAAAGTTCTCAAAGGAAAAAAGACAGAAATGTCACAGGAAAGTGCACAACATTCTCCTTCCTTCCACAGCTTCTGCCAGCTTAGGAAATTAAGTACACATATGTTAGTCTGTATGTTAGAAAATGTTGGTCAAGTAATTAATGTGGCCTTGTAAAACTTTTGGAACAAAAAGGTCTCTGTCAGATAAAATGAAAAGAGGTGAATGAAGCAAAAGGAAAAAAGGATGGGGATGATTTGATTGCAGACAGAACAGAGAAAGCAATGTCTCCCCTGTGTTCTATGGCACCCTAACACCTGTCTGAGAAAATAAAGGTACCAAATTTGCTGCCAGCACCCCAATTCCAACCAGTTCCTACACAGCCCAAGATGAGGGACTTCGTAACTTCTTTATACAGAAAGCAGTTCAGGGGATTTTAGCACAGGATTCTATTTTTAAGAGTAAATAATTCTTTTGACTTGTTGGCTGATACGGAATACTGGAATGAATGCAGTTCATAGTTTCCTGGAGAAAAGGGGTGGAGGGAGACTGGCAGAATAGGTAGGTAACCCATAATATATGAAAACCGTAAAAAGAAATCACATTCTACAAAAGTGAAATGGTACAAGTAACGGAAAATAAGATTTTAGCACAGAAGCTGCTTTGCAGGAATAGGTGAAAATCTGCTGTAGATATTGAGAACATGGGGTAGGAGCCAGATGAAGGGATCTTTTTAACTGTGAGGAATATATTTGCATCCAAAACACGTGCAGCTATCTGGGTTGTTGGGATACATAGTGTTCCTGTCAGAAATGGTCTTTAAAAAGGTATGCAAAGTGCAAAATAACCTTCTTGCCTACAGATTCTTTTTTAAAAATGAAATTTAAATACTTCATTTATCAAATACTTCAACTAATCTTGTCTGGTTTTTATTTTAAATGGATGAAAAAAAATGTCTCAATAAATATATATGCACACATATATTTAGCCAACAGAAATTTACAGTAATTTCCTTTTACCTTCCATATTTTCATCATCTTCAGTATTGTAGAGCCTTCTTGAAAACAGTTTTAAAGTTGTTCTGGGGAATATAGATATTTGGAAGGTACCTGCAGAATCATTTGAAAACTTGAGTAGTAAACTGATTTATGGATTTTTTCCATATATTTTCCCACATCAATGTATAAATTTATCAGTGATGGACATGAGGGTTGAAAGGTCATATCTTTTTAACAGCAGTTGCTTGCAGCTCTCCAGTTCTCATCTGACTGAGCACAGACCTTTTAGCTGCTTAAATACATGTATTTATGCATCTGTGTATTTATATTAAGTCCTGTTTTCAAAATGGAATGAAAGAATGAGACCCTGTTTAGGAAAAATTTATTTAATTTTTACACAAAGCTCAAACCCCAATAGATCAGATTATGCCACACCTATCATGAGAAAATCATCAGCATTTATATTTCTTGAGGCAAGAAAAAGCCTGTGCTTTATTTTAGCTGTCTGCCAAGGGCAATCATGCTAAATGAAACTGCTCTTGGATGTCACTAGAAATTTATTCAAAGGAGAACCATGAGAAAATAGCTTTTATCCTCAAAACTGCCTTTTTTTCTTTAGTTTGATATCTGAAATTGGGAAGGGTATTTTTACTCTCAGGTGTGGTTTTCTTAAAACCTGTTCTCAAGCTCTGTGTTTCTTGCATTAAAATACAGATGAAATTGCCATTTGTTTTTTCTGTACATGAAGGTTCAGATCATCTCTTATTTTATCCAGATAAACTCACTCATTGCTGCTAACAATGTGCTAAGTTAAAATAGATACTTTAAAATAGAAGAAAAAAAACCCCAACCCCCCAAAACACATACACAAAAAATGAGGACAGAAAAATTGATCCGGATAGACTGAGGAAAGCTTTCATTTCTGATGACAGTAAATGATGACACAAGTAAATGACCTGGCCTAAATCGTGCTTTATTTCTTCTGTAGTTCTTTACCATTAACATGAAGCTGCAAATGTAACTGGCAGCTCCAGTTGTTGACTCGAAATCGGTGAAACAGATCCATCATTTTTCAGACAGTCAAGCTGTCAATCAAGGCTGACCTGCCTATGGGAAAGCAGGTCGGCTCTGGTGATGAAGAGGCACTGGAGGAAGGACTCCAGAAAACATAACGGTGCAATGGGGTGCGTTGAGGGGGGGGAAAAAGGTGAAACTGGAACGTAAAGAGGAAACATGATTATAACCTGGCAGCAGCGCAGTTTGCACGTATTCTTCACAGTGTGCTCCTCCTTTCTGGCAGCTTTTCCCTATTTTACTGCATCACGTTCTAGAATCCTAGAATCAGAGAATGGTTTTGGTTAGAAGAGACCTTAAAGATCATCGTGTCTCAACCCCCCAACCTGGGAGGGTTTTCTCCATGACGGTCGCAGGTTTTGGCATGGGGAGTGCAATGGTTTGGAATGGTTTGGGTGAATTTTGGCAAGAGTCTGAGCAGAGACAGTCTGAGAGACCATCCCTTGTTATGTTTTTCTTTTACCTCCACTTTCCCTAGGCAGTGCTCAAAAATAAATTCCACCTTGAGTTAATGTGTCAAGATTGCAGTAATTGGTGTTTTAAGGTTGAGAAGGATGGGGAGGAGGAGGAGGAGGAGTGCTGTTTGACAGCCATTTTATGTAAGGCTAGATGTGTGTGGAAGGTTTTATCCTTACATAATAATAATCCTGGAAATCAGTAAATAGTGAGAAACCTATCTGGGAGGAATTTTTTGCGCCTTAGCCCATGCAGTGACACTGGGCTGGCTTGTTTGTGTCATCTGGCTTTGGATGAGGAGGCGAGAGGAAAGAGCGAAAAGCTTGAATCATCTTCCTGCACTGTCACTGGGGAAGATGTTTGGAATGGCAAAATCTTCTCTTTCCAGTGTACGTAAAGGCATCCAGAAAATGTACTGAGCAGAGAATCCTCAGCTGGGCGATAGGTGAACTGCCATAGCAGCTCAAAAAGATACTAGTTTTTTCCTGCTTTGCGGAAGATCAAGGCATGATATTTAGGGCAGCATCTTGTGACTCAGTAGGGTTGGATTTAGGTCAGTAAGGCTGCCTTATCAGGCAAGTAACTTGAGGATAGTCCTGTAAGTCTTTTATTGGCTGCTTTCAGTGTCTTAGTTTGGTAATGGAACTTGGTGAAAATTGCATATGCTCTTGTTTTTGAAGTGCTTAGGTGATGGCATTAAAATATTGTCTGGAGCATTTCTGAATGTCCGGCTAAATGGTGAATCTGAGCTATTTAAAATGGAAAACAGAATGTTTTATTTCATTGAAATTTGACTGAACTGATTTCTAAAAATCTGTGTGGTTTTTTTAGGAGTTTTTACTACATAGGCAGAATCATTGCCATTATTAGGTAAATTTATGTCTTCATTTCACTTTCCGTATTTTGCTCCCAGTGTTACACAACTATATAATGTAGATGTACTTTATAGTTAGGACCAGACAACGCAAGCCAAAGTATTTTTCTATACATAAGCAAGACAATCATCACAAAAGAAAAGCCCCTACAATATTTTCTTTAAAACTTTTTTGTAAAGTGCTTGGTAAGCATTTTCTCACAATAAGCCAGGCAGGAAAAGAAACAACCTATAGTGTGCATATTATTTACTGTGTAAATAATAATTATTAGAGATAATAGATCATATAGTTAATTATCTCCGCTACTAGGAGTGCTAATTAGCAGACAGTAATGATCTTCACACATCACTTCCCGTTGAAGTTTTATATAATAAGAGGTACAAATATAGCTTTTCTCAGTAAATTAGCTACCGAGTTAGTAACTGAAATAACTGTGTTTAGAAAAGACTACTTGAAGGCATAAGACATGGGACATGTTGTTATCCCCATCATGTGCTTTCTGCCGTCGGGGTACAGGGACTTTGTCTTGCTTGCAAAAAGGTTTTTCTTAATAAAGCCTCATTTTTGGACAGTTGTGAAGGGTGCAATGAACTGAGCTGCCCAGAAAGCTTCTCGGCAGTGAGATGGATTTACCTAAGCGGAGGGCGATTAGGGAGCAGAGCTCCGAGTGAGGCCTCTCGCCCTGTAAATCCGCTGCTGATCTTGCTGAACTCTGGGGACGGGCGCGTGTTGGCACGAGTGGCCAGGTTCCCTCACGTTATGGCAGAAATGTTACAGGTAGAGAAGGAGAGATAGAGGTGCTCAGACAGAGACAGTTCTTCCGCTGAAGTTCTTATAACACAGTGAACTGTAATTGTAAACGAACTTGGAGGTCGGTGGCTCCTGACAGCTCTTTTCCTTAATTCCCTGCCTCCTTTTCTGTCAAAGGCTAGGGCACCGTCCTGCCTCAGCGACAAATGAACACAGGAAGAGAAGATAAATAAATAAAATACTCCTGCACTGTACAGTGTAGCGTGACAGATTATTCCTATACTAGCTACAAGTTTATGATCAAGTTAAATTATGTTTCCTATTTTCTTTCTTTGTGTGATGGAATACTAGGTAATAAAAGCCTCCTTCATACTGACCATCTTGGCCTTCACACTTTGGTAATTACAGA
>NW_009714190.1:72090-89830 GCF_000703405.1 Apaloderma vittatum | reverse complement strand
CCTGCTGGAATAAATAATCTCTGCAAGATTATTAACAGGACTGATAGTCACTTGGAAGCTTTTTGTTACTATAATATCATTTACCACATTAGCTATATTTTTTCCTGCTTGCTTGTATGAAAATACTAAATTAGATTTTCAATTCACTATGATGCAACAAATGTTTTTCCTATTACCTTGCATAGGATTTTCTTTTAAGTTATTTATCTTACTTTTATGCTCTTATTTTCCACTGATCTTGTACTAAGATGATTCACTTATAGGGACAGCTGCCAGCCACTGCCAGATACACCTGCTGATGAATGCAGGCTTTAAACGTCAACATTTCCTGCAAGATATTCCAAAGTGGTTTCATCTCGATATATAGATTTTGCTTATTGTTTTCTGATCATTTTTAGTACCAATTTAGATTTTTTTCTAAATAAAATATGTTGGCACAATGAATGATTTTAATACATCTTTTCATGCCCGTGATAGCCTACTGAGATAAAGTCATCACGCTCTGGAGTTGATTGATACGCCGCTTGGATTTTAGTAGCGTTCATGTTTTGTAGGGGACGTTACCAAGGGAGCGTGTTTTCCTGATGGGAGCTTTTGTTTTCACTTGTGTGGGTGTAAACCACTTACTTCAGGCACATCTGTTTTAATGCAGGTTTTCTTTGTGTTCTCTATTATCAGGAATAGGTAGATAATAATTTGAAAAGCGATGATTTAATACCAATTTATAGAAAATGGTAGTGGTTTTACAATCAAAGCTACACAAACAGGCTTATTAGAAAACAATGCGTTGGATGAGTCACCTCGTACTGAATAAGACATAACTTTCCTCCAGATATGTGCTACATAAATATATATATTCTGTGTGATACAGTTTTTAATAGTTTTCTTTTACTCTTAGAACTCCAATGTGGTTTATTCCTTTGGGGAGAAGAAAACCAACAGCAACCAACCCAGAAAACTCACAACTGGTGCAATGTCTGATAAACAAGGGATTAGCAATAAAGTATATGACAGAAAACATCTTGCAAATTTCAGAGTAATAAACGTACAGGCTTCCAAAAGACTTTATGTTGACTTGGCATTGCTGTTCTTTTTTGATTGGAATTGCACTTAATATGATTATGTTTCTGTTAACATAAGTAAAATACTATTTTTGGCTTTTGAGTCACACTAAATATATCAATTTGATATTAAACATAGAGTAAGTATATTTCAAATTCTAGTTTCTGCTTGATTCCACAGGTAGCCCCCACTACTAATTTTTCTTTCAAGCTTTCACTTTTCTATTACTCTATGTCAAGCTCTTGGCTCTGAATTCCAATCAATCATATTTCCCCGTCTTTTATAAGTGAGTGTGGGAAGATGTCCAAAAATGACGACTTTTCTGCTTTTAGACATAGTGCCAGATAAGCCAAAAAAAATCTCTAGAATGAATGGGACTCGGAAGAACTAGCTAGAGTCTAGCAGAGGAAACAAAGGTCTCAAAGGAAAGGCTGCTAGAGTATTTTAATGTAGTCAAAACTATACTGTTACTTAGCATCACTACAGAAATGACAGAACTGTTTTGGCAGACACCTTGCATGGAAAAATTAAGCTTCTAGAAGGAAATTTTTCAAGATTTAGGACTACTTTACTAAGTACTACGACATGTATGTCTTATGTATAAGTGCAAACACACACCCAGCAAAAGAGTCTGGCTGGCTGCTGGCAAGTCCTTCCACAGACACCGGCCCTCTCATTGGTCTGGGAGGAAGAAGCAGTGTTGGGCAGTCGATGCAGCTCAGTGTCCATAATACCGAATGGAAGCAGTGAGCATGTTAAAAAGTTCCGCTACGTAGTTCTTACACCATTGTTGTTTTTCTGTGGTTTCTACTTATGCAATTGAGCAGAGAATTAAGTTATTTTACTCCTCCCTTCACTGCAGAGAAGGGTTGACAGTGCTCGATGCTGGTTTGCTAGGCCCTGTGCATTTGGAAGAGGTGAGAGACAAGTTTTTCTGGCAGAATTTTCCTACAAAGCAGGACAGGATGTTCAGCCTCTCCATCATTCCTGTCCCATTTCTTTCAGAATGAATAATCAGAAAAAAACTGGCTGCAGTCTTACAGCCTGTGATTCTGCCCAGCAAAGGCATCATTCTTTGTGTCCTGACAAGGAGAGGGACTGGCCAGAGGACTGAATTTATAATGCATCTCAAACATTACCCCACCAATCATGCAAAAAAATCCCTCTGAGAAAATATTAGATAAGCGTTGCTCTAACACATTATGTACACTTGAGTTCATGCATTTGCCTCCCCAAAAAAACAACGCCTAACTAACCAAAAATAATTCAAAAATAATTTCAGCTGATATGTGCTAGTATCGATTTAAAGAGGAGTACATTTTGTATCATAAATGAAATAGCTGCTCTTAGTGGTTTTGGATTCGTTTAGAAATGGATGCTTGAAGAACCCTTTTCCTTACTCTGAAATGAGTACTATTAACAGAGAAGATCTATAATTATGATGGGCTATAATCAGTAGCTTAAGTCAAGTGAAAAAACTTCCATTTACATTTCATGCGGCTAGATTTGCTTTGCACTTACTAAAATTAGCTCCTTAAACTATACAAATTGTAACTATGCTGCAACCAGAAAGGCAGTGGATATTAAGACTAATTTTTGCTTTGGTTTGGTCTTTCTAGAAATTTAGTTTTCCTTGCAGAGATACATTTAGTAAGAAAGCAGAATATCCAAAGTGTTGCCAAGTTTTGTGCAAACAAAAGCTCGATGCACAGATCAGCTACCTGAAAATACTATTTCTGTTGAAATTCAGGCCTTTGGTGTGCATATGTAAAGGCCGTGCATATTTTTGTACAATACGATCATTATCACAACGCATGTATTTCAGATAATTGCACTGGAGAGGGGAGTTCATGAAGTTTTTGCGATTTGGTTGGGGTTTTTTCCAATTTGTTAGCCTAAAATGATGACTTAATGTCTACAGTGCACTACAAGATTTCGAGTTTGAATTAGTAAAAGATCATCAAGCAGGCATTTCAAATTAAAATGAGAGTTAGTATGTTCAGATAACATGGAATAGGTGATGTGTGTTTCACAGCTTTGTGGCAACGTTCATGTACAAGGACTCGTGGGAAGCATGCATGAGATGCGCTTCAGGCTACTACTGGAGGTACTTTCAAAATGTAACTAATTTTGATTGAGTGTTAACCACTTAATTAAAAGTAAGAAAGTTTATGTAACTGGAATTTTGATGGTGTCATGTTCAGAAACATTAAGTAAAGTTTTCTTTGGCAACTTGTGTGAGAGGAAGTCTTGGGATGCCAGGGAGAAAACTGTTGGCAGATTACTAAAGTGTGTGTTACAGTGGCTCAGAGGACATTTTCCAGATCTACAGTTGCTAGCTGGATCACTGCTATAAATAAAGAAAATGTCGCTGTCTTTCCTGAAATCTAAAAGATGAGGTTTCAGCCCTAAAACAGATGCATTAATGCTTTTATTATTGGCAAAACCATGTAAATCTCTAGTATTGTTTCTGATTTGGAAATGCACTTTTTAAACTGCAGACATTGCCTTGAAATTGAATTTTCACTACCTGATCAGCTCAACATTATGCAGTTTGTCTCCTGTCTCTGTTTTCTCTGTCTGCGACACTCATGAAGCCAGTCTAATATCTGCGTGCAGTAAAACCTCAGTTTAATAGATCTAAAACAAGGTAGCAGATGTTTGGGTTGTCATTATGGAGGCACCAATTACAATTCTGCAATTAAGTGCAATTTCTCTTTTGCAGTTAAAGAAAAATGCACAGGCTGTTTGCCATTCACGAAAATATAGCGAGCCTTTGCCAAATATAGGGGACAAATTATCAAAAAATCCTAAAATCTGTTAGTCTGTTCTTAACTTTATTCAGTGTGGTTTAGAAATAGCACATTTGTCCCTCTGGCCTGTGTTGTAATAGGGGAGAAACGTGCTCTTCTTTCTTTATAGCTAGCTTGAACCGAAACCTTGTTCTTAGGCTATATTTAAAGTAAATTGGTTGTTAATTAAAGTAAGTTAATAACAATTGCTGTGCCTAATTATTTTGATTATATAGGTTACTTGTCAACGGTTCTTGTTGCACTTAAACAAAGCTGGAATAGCACTAGTATAAACCTTAAAATTGCCAGTTCCCTATGCACGTGACTGTACAAAAAGAGTAGAGACTTCCAGTGTCCAAATTTGGAACTGAAATACGTATTTGTCAAAATTTGAGAACTAAATTACTAGTTCTAGCAAGTTCTTTCTGTCTAGGAATAATATTCTCATATGAACAGTATAAATTCTTCATTTGTGTCAATATTTTGCATGTCTGAAAATTTACAGACTATAAATATATTTTCTTTTTTTTTAACTGACATCCTCTGTTCTTGAGCATAAATTGAAAGACTGATGAAGTGTGGACTAGAACAGGGACCAGTGAGGTGAGCTGAAACCTGGCTGGACTGCTGGTCTCGGGGCTGTGATCACAAAATCCCGCTGGCAGCTGATCACTCCAGGTGTATCTCAGAGATCCATGGCGGGAGGCAATACTGCTTCGTGTCATTAATGGTCCGGATGATGAGGCTGAGTGTCTGGCATGCAAGTTGGAGGTTGAGAAAACTGGGACTGCTCAGGCTGGAAGAGAGAAGGCTCGAGGGGACATATCAGTGGGTATAAATACCTGATGGGAGGGATTAAAGAAGATGGAACCAGACTCTTCTCAGTGATGCGCCCAGTGAATGGCAAAAAGGCAATGAGAGCAAACTGGAACTCAGGAAATTCCAGTTAAACATAAGAAAACACGTTGTACTGTGAGGCTGTGAGGGTGGTCAAACATGGGCACAGGTTGCCTAGAGTGGTCGTGGGGGTCTCCCTCCCTGGAGGTGTTCAATACCCAACTGGACCCAGCCCTGAGCGACCTGCTCTAGGTGAACTCGCTTTGGCAGGAGCCCTGGGCTTAGATGGTCTCCCAAAAGAGGGAGGCTGGTGCTTGCCAGCCTCACCTACTCTCTTATTTTGTGAAAAAAGTGTACAAGACTGACGTATCCATCTTTTACCTCTAACTAGTGAGAAGAAACTATTTCCATGTTTGCATGTATTTTTTTTTGCCTTATGCTTTTTTATTCAAACTAATCAAATTTGTCCTTCAAACTAAAAGGGTACTTTAATTATTTGCTGTTAAAATTAAGGGCAAAGTATCAGCTCTCTTTGAATGTAAAAAGTAACAGTCAATGAGAAAGCGAGACTGGCACACCAGCCTTTCAGTCTGTTCTTCATGCATGATTTCATCTTCTTTCATAATCATTCTTGGGGGAATTTATGGATAGTATCATTTTTCCCTTGTTCCTGTTATGTGAGCTGAAGCAAGCATGAGACCATATTCACTGAGCCACATCACTGCTGCCCTCTTAACTTTGCCGTGTTGATAGGAAATGTCACGCTGATACATTACATAATTACAGCTGGCCCCTTTTTGTATGATTATTGCCTCGCTATTATTTGAGGCAACAAGAGATGTTGAAAAACACCGTTTTTATATGATGTTATATCTGGCTAAACTGGTATCCATCTCAAGCAGTAGCAGTGAGAAGTACATGGCAGCACAGCATTGCATTAATTAAATAGATTGTTGCATCATTTTCAGGTCTGTCTTCAGATAATGGGAACAAATATTAAATAATTCTCCTCCTAAAAATTAAATAATTATCTTGCATCAGAGCTACACTAGTGCAGGAAGCCTGGATTTGAATATCTTCCAGCTGTTGTGGTAGATCTAATTATGCCAGTTGTACCTAAATAATTCCATTGTTCTGGCTACTGTGTGGATATATTGTTTCTTACACCCTATACAGTGACAAGTCAACAATTTCTGTTACCAATTTCCTAGGAAGCCTGGGCATTTCTGATAGTTAATTAGATGTTAAATAATGAGACAGGAGTCCGTGCTGCCAAATGGCACCGCTGTCCCTCGTCTGAGGAGCCTGCCTTGTGTCAGCTGAGGATGCGGCATGGGTCTGAGGGGTGACGGGCAAGTCTTAAGCGGCTTCTCTGTTGCTCCTTGTGTCTTGCTGAGAGAGAAGAACTAAGCTTGGCAGGGCGCCCTGGGCAACTTCTAGCCATGAGGGATATGAAGGTTATCCTTTGGCTTTAACAGTTTGAACTGCCAGCAAGCTGGGGTCTTGACTTAGGCTTGGCATGCAGTGTAAATGTACTTTGAGACTAAACTGTTATTGTAGGATAGAGGTCTGAATGATGTGAGACTGCTCCCAGCACTCAATGTGTAGTAGTTATGGGGCTGCACAGTAGCTGGTGCAGCGAGAAGGCAGCCTCCATAGCCAGAAGTACCCAGTAACAAGTTACAAATGCAGTACTTCAGTATTGAGCAGTGGTGTTGTTTACATTTCTGATTTTAGTCTTCAGATTTTATATCTCCTACGAGTGCTGAAACAGGTTTCAAATGCTGTTGGTTTAGGTTATCTAGATTTGGAACACGTATCAGGCTTGCTAACTAATCTGTGCCGGTGAGTCAGCCGGTGCCTTGACTTTGATTGGCTTCTGATGGCAACTCCTGGTGTCTAGAATAAAGGCGAGAATTTGAGGGAACTTCTTTGGTGCACATGTTCCCAAGAAATGGAGCTGCTGTGTATATTGGGGTTTTGTGGATAATAGGAAGCAAAAGGAATTAGCTGCTGTATCCCCTTTCCCAGTTTTTCAGAATAGAAATATGGGACAAACATCAACACAGGGCAGCACTGGGGATATTTCAGGTGTTTGTGTATGTGATTCATTTATTGTTTGTCTCTAAATTTTCTTTTGGTTTAGTCCTGTTTTATGCTAGGGAATACTGCTGATGTGCTCTATTACCAGTACAAATCTGCGTAAAGCTGGTTTTTTTTCCTCTTAATCCTATTTCTCCCACTAATTGTGAATTCAAACACAACACCATGTCCTCCTGTTTGTGATGGAGGTATTTAAGTGTCTAAGTCATGTAGGAAGCGTTTAAAGAGAAAGGGAGAGGCTTGGAAATAAAGGGAGAATTTACCATTTGAGTCTTCCTGTATGATTCCTTTTCCTACAAAAACATCAATCGAATTTCTTGTTTAAACCTATTATTATTTTTTTTTAGCGTGAACTGTAGTAGCATTCCTCAAAGCATATTACGTGCCACCCTGCAATATATTTCTGGCTTCTCTGCAGCACTGTATGATGCCATTATGTACCGTGTAAAACACAAATCCTCTTGTATTTAGAAAAAACAGGCAGTCTAAGTTACCAGAGCATGTACAGTATCTACTAAAAGATTCACAAACATTTTTTGTTTTCAGATTTAGAGCCAGATTCCAAATATATGTACCATAGGGCTTTGAAATGATGAATGTTTAATCACTGGACCCCCAAAAATGATGCATTACGGAGCCATCTGATCAAAGTCAGGAATTTAGAAGCTCGCCATCCCTTAGGGATGTGGACCTCTAGTTCCTGGGAATTGAAATGCTTTGCTCGAGCTTGAAAACAAGGAAAGGAAGAGATCTGTAGCCATTTAACGCATAGAAATTTTTTATTTTTCTAGAAGGTGAAAAGGAGATTGATTTTATTTTCTGATGAATAGGAATAGCTTAAGTGAATGGGAACACCTATGTTACATTACTCAGTGGCATGCATAGGAATAAAAAAAACTCATTGAACCTTTAAACTTTTAAATGTTGTACTTGAAGCCCAGTGAGTACGATCAGGATGGTGTGTAAGGTTAACACAGGCTGTTTCTTCTGATGCCAAAATGATTATGCAACCAGCTCTGAGTTGTTAACTGTTCTTTTCCAATCCCTTATGCTGACCCCAATTCAAACTGACTTTTGACTGAATTTTAACATCATTGTACCTTGCAGTGATGACTCTGAGTCGTAAAATAGCATGTATATTACCGGAAAGCATGTTACTTTCTGTGCTTTGTATGAAACAGAGGCAACGTAGGAATCATTAACACGAAAAGACTACTTAAAATTCCAAACAGCCTGAGGACAAAGTGTGATCTTCCTCATCAGTCGAGTCGATAATATTATTTTAGATTTGTCTTTGACGGTAGCAAAGATCAGAACCTGCACAAGATACAAAGGCTCATTTTTATTCCTAAATAAAGACCTTATGAAAGTAAATTCATTACATTCTAAGAGCATTGATCTCATGCCAGGTATCTGTAGTGACATTCATCCTTAGTATGTTTTGGTTTTCTCTGTTTAAAAGACTTTTCAAGAATTCTAATAAAATATTTGGAGTTTGGTTAATTAGTGTTTTCCTAGTGTGCTGAGAGTGTTGAAGGTATAACAGTGGCAGAAGCTCAATACAAGCAAAGAAGTTCCACAGTATTGTTTGGGAAAAATCAGAAAGTATTATTAAGTAAGCTTTCTAATCAACTGGTGAAAGTGTAAAAAAAAAAAAAAAAGAAAACCCTCTAAGAGGATCTGCGTATCAAGCTCAGCCTATTTCCAGACAAGCTTTAACCAAGTTGCTGTTGCATTTTTATGCAGGGATGTTCATTGCTGTGTAGTTACGCAGAGGTGATACAGCCAGAAACCTGTAAATACCCCGAGAACAAATAGTAAAGGATGAAAGAGAAGATAAAGCAAATTGGTTTCTGGTGTTTGGCATGTGCGGAAATGATCATACTATGAAAGAGAGAAAAACCAGTGCTGCTATTGAATTTCTGTAGTTGAAAGGATCCCAGAGAAGTATGAAATGAAAACTAGAATGGCTGATGTCTGATATTATTGCTTTCTTACTGTCAACCCTCACTTTGAAACCATAATTGAAAACTTCATTCAGTCAAGCAAAGTTTTAGATACTTAATCCTTGGCCTCACTCCTTTCATTTTTTAAGTTTTTCTCTAAGACAAACAGTCATTTCTAAATCTGTCCTGGTTTAGCTTAAAGTCAGTTGAATAAACCTAGATCTACAAAAAGCTGATACTTCACATTATATATGTATTAAGTTTTAGTCTTACTTTAGATGTCTTCCATTAAACCATTGAATCAAATTATGTAACATCTTTAATTTTGACAGTATTATAGTTTCTTAGTAGTTCTTCTTTTTACAGCATTAGGAATAAAAAATAAAAAATACCATATGGTTCAAACAGCATTCACCCTTTTTGGTTTCTTTTTAAATTTTACATATATAATATTTAAATAAACAGAGAAAATTCCTGCATGTCCTAGTCCATTTTCTCTCTTATGAATAAATATGGAGTGTACATTTTCCACAATTTAATTTTTTTAATGTATTTTTCTCTGTCTACCTGCTGTGAATGGAACTGAAATAGAATATTCAATATGGATATAATGGTCTAGCAAAGTTCATTTTCTATCTTAATAAAATTGCTATATTTACAATCATAATTATTCTAAAAGAGTAATTCAATCTGTAAAACACAGGAGAGTAACATAAAACAAATGACAACTTTGGTTAATACATGAGATCCTAACATTCTGATTTGGAAAGACTACTTGGACTTCTTGCCAGGTCCTCTCTTTTTGCATCAAAAAGGGCAATGAGAAAAATGAGGTTTAGTAAGTTCTATGGTAAAGATTTTATTAGTCAGGTATTTTCCAGTGAAATAATTCTGAAAATTCCTTTTGTAATCCAACTTCAGTGTTAGGTCAATACTAGCTTTTGAGCTGATATTTTTAAGCCTTAATAATACAATTGTACTTTTGACTTAGAAACCTATTTTGACTTGATAGTTGTAACAAGTATTTTTTTAACATCTGTCTGCAGTTTGTTTTACATGCAAGTATTCACTTACAATTGAATTAGTAGTAGTAGTAGTATCTAAAGGCTTGGAAGAAATATTTGAAAACACTTTACAAGGCTCAGTGGCAAGTCATTCCTGGAGGAAGATACGGGAGCAGTCTCTTCCTAGTAGAAGCCTGTGTAGTGTGTCGCTGTCTGGTGCCCAGCAAAAGATCTTTCAGAGAGCTCCTGAGAGACACTGCATTCAGAAAGATTAAGTTCCTCCTCAGATCACAGTTTGAAGCCTTTCTCTCATACGTCGTCACAGATTTTTCGTTCTCTGAGGAGTCAATGAAATTGTTCCTAGTTAATTATTCAAAAGTAAACCCTTTGGGCTGTCCTTTTAATTGTTATCCAGGTGCAATAAACTGCAGATTCCACCAAGAAGTAAATTTAGATACAGCACAGTAGGAAGTTTGAAAAGCCAGCAGCTTCTGCAAAGGATTGTCAAGAACAATCTGCAAGGAGACTAGTTTTGGCATATCGATTTTGAGCTGAAACAGTGCAGGAAAGGAAGTGCTAGTTGCCAGCTCTCACCACCATATGCTTTGTTATAATGCGATGTACAAAGAATACGGAGACAGCAGCTGCTCTAGAGGGAGGTAGGCACTTGTTAGATTTTGAAACCTTTCCGAAATGTCTCTTCATTTTCTTATCACTGGTGATTTTTTTTCCCCTTGCTTACGTATTTGCATTCAAAAGATGTTCACTAAAAGAAATCTATTTTTAAGCCGCAGTAAGAAGAGGAGAGCGAGAGCATGATCTCCCTTTGTTGAAATAAAAAGAATGTTGGAAGAACTTGAGTATTTAGTTTTATATGTTGTGAAATGTGGATAGATTTTTACTTTTGCAATATCCTTTCACACCAGGGCATGGTGAAATCGTACGTGTCTTCTGTTGAAAGAAATTCATGTCTTTCATTGGCTTCTGGTGTGTGTTTGCTAGTGGCTGATCACACCCACATTTAAGTCCATGTGAAGATTTCAGTGGCAGAGAGAAACAAAGCATAAATGAGGATTTGGATTTCGAATTGAAAGAGTTTGATATGATATGCACAGAGAAATCAATCTTTCCTAGCACCACTGTGCAGGCAGTGAAGTTGGTTACTCTCTTGCTTTGAGAAACCTGAAGTTCTTAAGACAGAAACTGTGTGCCTGCAATGTCATGAAAATGAATCTCCTGTATTTAACCAAAACTTTATTTTAAAGGGTATTTTTTGACTCCTGAGATTTTCATATCCACTGAATATAATCATCCTTCTAGATACACATAGCTACAAGCACTTGGGTTTTAAATTAGGGACTCTTAAATGAATTTGAGAATCCAGAGGGAAGTTACATCACGCTATAATGGGATTATAGCGGGGCAAGTTGTTATAGCATATAATAAAATTAATATATCATATTAATATTTTTGCTGAGTGTCAGTGTTTTACATTTACCTTGGAGTAACACCAGAATGTCATAGCAACACAAATGTGACCCATATAAGTCAGTAAAAATGATGGTGCATACAGAAGAAAGATATTACAATTCTTTTCACCTGTTTTAATTCTGTTAAGTACAAGAAAATGTAAATTATCAATAGTCTGTAGTTCACACATGGGTCACTTAAAGTCAGTCTAGAGTCTTGACCACACAGGAGCGTTTTGTTCAAGTTGTATTACATCTCCAAGAAAGTTTTTAAATTAAATATATGTTTGTCTGTTTGGTTATATTTTGAATGGGAAGGGAAGGCTTCCCAGGAAGTACAGTGAATTGTTAGGAGTTGCAAAATGTTTATAGGCTACTGCATTTTTTCTAAAACATAAAGCATTTGTAGTCTGAAGCAGCAGACTAAAGTATGGTAATTCTAGAAAGAGGTACTTTTAGATGCAGAATTATCACAGATTGCTGGAAATATATTTTTAACTTTTATGATTAGATGCCGATTTATTTGTACATTAAAAATGCCTAGTAGAAAAAAAAAGACAGATCTTTCTTTAACTCACGATTATAACCACGAAGGTCAGCAAGCAATGAAATTCTAAGCAAGTGAGAAAAAGAAGTCATTTGTTTGTGACAGAAGAAAGTTACTTTGTTTTTAATGAAGTGTTGCCTGATCATCACCAGCTATTCAACTGTCAATGGCCAGTTTAAAAGAAAAGAAATTCAAAGGCCAAGTTTTCCTCATTGTGTGAATAACTGCTTCATGGCATAGCTCTATGGATTTTTGACTAGCTTTTAAAAATCAGAAGACGCAAGACTGCACAGTTAGAGTTTCAGGTTTTAAACTGTGCACCGTAACTTGGCCGTTAATTGTTGAGAAAGCATTGTGTACTGCTTACCGCTCGAGAAATTAATGTCTGATTTGTTCTTCCCTTCAGCCACCAGAAAAAGAGGGTGGCCTGCCTCGCCAGGTAGGCAATAAGACAGAGTGTGGCCTCTTGGGATTTGTCCTGGATTTGAAGCAGGATTATGAGCCTGTTCGGAACCTCATTCCTGAGGAGAAACTCTACAAAGTTTACACGTTCAACTCTGTCAGGAAGTCGATGAGTACTGTCATTAAAATGCCAGATGGCAGTTTCCGAATGTACAGCAAAGGAGCTTCTGAAATTGTTCTGAAGAAGTAAGTTCAATGACTTAGCTCCTGTGTTTTTCCAAAAAAGCAAAACATTCTGACACCAGTAAGACATCCATGGGAATTTTGGTATTTGGAATTTGCTACTTACAGTAGAAAGCATGGCACACTGTAGCAGTAAAAGCTCTTATTGTTCTTTACTGAACTTTTTCTTTCCCAGGTGCTCACTCTTTCAAAACTCTTTGGCTTATTTTTCTTATCACTGGGTCTCCATTCAGTAGTTTACTAATGGATTCTTTACAACCCACTTGGAAAATAAGGATTTCTCAGTTTCATTTGAAGTTGTCAGCTCATTAATTACATGAGTACCGAGGAAATAATGGACGAAGGGCCCTTGGTGTCTGTAATAAGTTCCTAAAAAATTCTCTCTTGATGTTTTGTGATTCTTCTTATTTAATCTAGAAATTTAAAGCTTGCCATCAAAAAAAAGTAAAGTTTTGAATGAAATGAGCTAACACAAGGAAACACTTTTCAGCAGTTTGTGGGAATACACAATTTTTTTTTTTTTTTCATAAAACAGATGTTCCAGGATCCTTAATGCAGCTGGGGAACCTCGTATCTTCAGACCACGTGACCGAGATGAAATGGTGAAGAAAGTGATTGAACCTATGGCATGTGATGGACTGAGAACTATCTGTGTTGCGTTCCGAGACTTTAATAGCAGCCCAGAGCCTGACTGGGACAACGAAAATGACATCTTATCTGACCTGACCTGCATTTGTGTTGTTGGCATTGAAGATCCAGTAAGGCCAGAGGTACATCAAATTCTTATGTTATAAAGCATTTCTCAGAGGAGGGAACTACAGAGAAGTAGTAGTTCAGAGAAACTGAACTACAGATTTCTTGCAGTGTTGGGGATTTGTTATTAGCTCTGTCAGAGGAGAAGGAAGTGAGCTTTAGAAATAGACTTTGCTTGGTAAAAAGTCAATAATTAACCTGATTTAAAAAACTATTAGTCAACCAATATTTAAATAAAACTAAATAGAGCTTTTTGAACTACAGCACTGAGATGACTTAGCCTTCTTTCAGGGAGCAGTATACAGGTCAGCAGAAGTTTTATTAGGCTCCCAGATATTAAAGACTTTTCCGTTAAGTAACGCAGCGATAGGCAACTCTGAAAGTAGAGAAAAGACGTACAGTAATTATATTTGCCACAATTATAACTGCAGTGTGCTTTCCACAGAAATTGCCTGCAGTCTTGGACTTTTGTCTTTTACTGTAACAGTTGTCCCTTGACTAATTGTCTTAAGATTGTAACTAGTGGCTACCCAGGAAAACTGTTTTAGATGTTTTATCTGGACAAGGACAAGCTTTGCCATGGAAAGCCTGCAAGTTTTGTGGATATTCTCCGTAAATGACTTGTAAAAATATGACCAGCATGATATCATTCCAACTACAGATACCAACTGCATACCTGTGCTTTGCATGTTAATGGACTTTCTTGGGTTTTTTTTGCTATCAAGAAGGTTCTAATGGGAAGTAAATCTTGGGTGGGTGAAAACTGCATGATAAACACCTTATCGCCACAATCATCAGATAAACAGCATTCAGTCTATCTGTCATCAGATGATCTCGTGCTGCTAATCCATCTGCCCCTACACCTGACACTGCCAGTCTTTAAAAACATTTTAAAATGTTGTTCTCTCTGCAATGATCCCTTAATGCTCGAGCTCACGTACATAAAAACTCAGGAAGTTTTTAACTGTCAGTGACCACTGGAACTGTGAATGAGTCCTCTTTACCTGCAAAACCGATCCATGATACGTGCTGTTAGAAAACAGCTTTAAGACAGGTTACATGCAGGATGAGAGGCTGAGGGAATGGGCAGCAGTGGGATTTGCAGTTATTATTGAAAAATAGCTGCAAACTATCCTTTCATGTGATTATTATGAGTGTGTTTAGTAAGAGAACTGCTCTCGTAGGGAATAATTTCTTAGGAGCTTGAGGTAACAATGAATAGTGTTGCTAAAAATAAAGAGGTCAAGTCTGACTTCTGTGTAAAGGATCAAAGAAGATGAAGTCAGGAAAGCATTTTATTTCTAGATAATATCCCCCTTTCTTCCTGGGGACAGTTCAGGCTTTTTCCTTTTCCCTGAGATGATTGGGGTTAACACGTGCCAAATGGCAGCGGCTTTGTTTCCCCAGAGCTCCCGTGCTCCTACGCATCCCTGGGGTGTTTGGGGTAGGGCAGTACCTGCAGTGCCAGCGGTGTCACACCAGCATGATTTCAGAGCTAAGAGTGCTACATCTGCTCTGACCATACTGCTGGGAGCTTTCTTGCACTTGCATTTCCTCCCTTACATTAAAAGAAACTGTTTGGATGAATTATTCAACCCAGCAACTGACCAGCTTCATCTGGAGCGTGACCACTGGTCACCCATGATTTCTGCATAATTCCGAGGTTAAATCAGACACTAACTGGTTCATTATCAGCAGCAGTTTTTATCAGGCACCGAACTATCTGCTTGATATTTATCTTTGTGTATTTTTTTTTCTTTGATAAATATACAAGAAGAGAACCAATAGAATGATGTCTTGTTCCTGTAGAGATTTCTCTTTTCATTTTGACAGTCTTTCTGGATTGATTTTAATGAGTCTGGACTGGCTTCTACTGATTTGCCAATGTACGCCTACAATCTGTTATTTCTGGGAGATGATCATAAATCACTTCCAAATGTCATCTATTTATTTGTCACCTGATCCCAATAGATATTCCTGCATCAGATAATTTATGTGTGTGTGCATGCACTAGAAGGTTTTCTTTGCAAAGAGAAAATAAACTAGAAAATTTTAAAATGCATACTTAAGCTCTGCAAAACCAATGGAAAATATCTGCTTCCACTGCCCACTTTTTTCTTTCTTCCTTACAGCAATAAAAAAAATATGAACAATATTTTAACTGTAATTACTGTACACAGTATTAAATCAGATACCACCCACCAGCTGTCCAGAAAATGACAGAAAAGGAAAACAGAATTATTTCTCTAGTTGTATGTGAGTTTGAGATGTATTTGAAACTAGGTTGTCCTCCCATGACCTTGTTTAATTGGACTGGCACTTGATGTGAATAGACCTTTTTTCTGTTTGCACTGTAATTTATTTTTCTCCTTCATGGTTCATACGCTGTGCTGGTATTACAGATACTCATCTAAATCTGTCCTATCTTACGCATGAGGGTCGCCACAGCTAAAGTGGATACTGAGGGCTTTCCAAATTGGCAAATGAGCTATAGTCAGGATTATTAATGGGGAAACTGGGTAAATCATGAGTCATTTACTTAAGTAATAGATTTAATCTGATTGTGTGTCATCCGTCGAAGTCTATTTCATAATGTTAAAAGGCTTTAGGTCCAAATAATATTTCCAGGATGCAACTTGTGGGAAGAGTATTCTCTGTTAGTAGCAATGGGGAAATGGGGAGATAAACCTCTGCCCCTTAATTCTTCTCTTGGTTCTGTAATTGGAATTGACAGAGAGCCGTTCTGCAAGAGCACGCTCTGTGGATGCAGTCTGAGGATGGAGTGATTTTCTTCGTAGTCACGGGACAATCGTACTGGTGTGACCCTCATCCAGCTGGTAGTTTAGTGAGCGTTTTGGAAAGTAGAAGCTTCACAACTGCCTTTCATAAAGATGCAGAAACATGGTGTGAAATTGTATTCACTGATTAGAATAATCATCTCCAATGTGATTTAGGGGTGTATAATTTCGGTCTGACGTGCAGTCCGAGCTATGTAGCCTTTCTGGCCCTGCAACATCATTAGAAGCCCAGCATTTGCCACGCTGGATAAGAGCAGCAGTTGTCAGGTCCTCAGCAGCGTCACATGCTTGCGGCTATAGAGGAAATTAAAATATCTAGAAATGCACAAAATTAACAGCGTAATGTAGATGGCAGCTCCTTTTCTTGCTGTTTCCTATACTAATAGAGGAGATTAATCCATTCTTAGTGGCATTGAGTTCTACAGTGGTAGAGGTTGTGATCAGCAAGCAGCAATAAACTGGCAGTAGAATGTAGCGAGCCTTTGCTATTGTAGCCAGTAATATCCACGTTAATACCCTTTCTTAAGTAGTATTTTTTTAAAAAACAATTATTTGAAAATTCCAATCCTTTTTGTAATCGTATGCTTTGCTTATTCGTTCCTGTAGGAATACAACAGCTCTATATACGTGATTGCTGACATAATTCATCATGGTCAGACAATCCCATTACTTTACATAAGAATGCCGTCTGAAGAAGCTCAGCTGATAATGTAGCAGCAATTTGCAGTCAGTGGTTAAGTTTATGCATTTAGGGAATTTATTCACATGCAGCTTATGTATGCATTACATAGATTGAGTGTGTTAGGCAACATTTTTCCCCATCTGAAACTGAACTACAGACATGTAGCCTTTCCATAGGCACTGACTTAACAGACTCAAGGAGCTGTATCAAAAGAGTTGTATTCAATTATCGGGAATCAATTTCCTAGCTCTCAGACATTTTAATTACAAAAATCTTTTCTTTTTTAAAATAATCTGTATAAGATGCCAAGTCAGTATATAGTTTCTACATTAATCTCACAGACCCTGTTACACACTGACTTCTCTCTCCGTGGTATGTATACTAGGCAGCAGGAAAAGTTAATCCCATGCAGAAAGAAGCACAACCAAAATCATGCTCCATTTTTACAGTTTTGACATACGTAAATTTTTCATGAAATTTTGAATTCCTATATTTAGAAATTCCACCTGTTGGTATGCCTGAATTAGTGTAATGGTGTTAAATTACAATAACGTTTTAGATAAATTTAGTGAAAGGAAAGTTTCGATCAGAGGTTAGATAATTTTCTGTGCAAAATATGCGTATTCTCAGTTCATATTCATGTGTATGTTGAGTGTGTTGGGTTCAGCACACTGTACCGGATGCTAAAGGTAAAAAAAACTGGGAGCACTCCTTTATATAAGTCAGGAGAAGCTTTAGGCAACTGATCAAAGAAACGGTTTGTGTGCTTCTTGATACAAGATGTGTCTTGTCTGTGGCGTAACCTCAATTCCACAATAGTCAGGTAGTTGTAATGTAGCATAACGTGCAATTTCTCTTTTTGCTTCATGGATTTCTTAGCCTCAAAATATTCTGTTTGGCAACAGCTGATTTAAAT
Source organism: Apaloderma vittatum (assembly GCF_000703405.1). Taxonomy (NCBI): domain Eukaryota; kingdom Metazoa; phylum Chordata; class Aves; order Trogoniformes; family Trogonidae; genus Apaloderma; species Apaloderma vittatum. The sequence continues at coordinate 72,276 of NW_009714190.1, read as the reverse complement.
TTTATCTAGGAATTTTCTTCCCTTTTCTATTGTGTTTGTAGGTCCCAGAAGCCATAAGAAAGTGCCAGCGAGCTGGAATTACAGTCCGCATGGTCACTGGAGACAACATCAACACAGCACGTGCCATTGCCATAAAGTGTGGAATCATTCATCCTGGAGAAGACTTCCTCTGCCTTGAAGGGAAAG
>NW_009714190.1:50776-72080 GCF_000703405.1 Apaloderma vittatum | reverse complement strand
AGTTCAACAGAAGGATCCGAAATGAGAAGGGAGAGGTAATTCATATGTTAAATCCACACATATTATGAATATGCTATTTAAAAAGTAGCGCGAACACTGAAATGTTGCTTCCTCTTAGCAGTAAAGGCTACCGGGAGAGCTTGCTATTTCATTCTACCACTAGCCCTTTGCAATTCAAAGTAGCAGGGAAACTGCAGTCCTTACCTGCCATGATGCAGAGCCACTGTCAGTTCAGTGCTGGCCTTACTTAGCCGTTGGTAGAACCGTAGCACTAGGCTACAAGAAATAAAATCTAAGCACATTAAAGGAGGTTTGTTAGCAAAGAGGAGATCTCTCCCATAAAAATGCAATCTGTATTGAGGACCAGCTCCTCCCATAAAAATGCGATCTGTATTGAGGACCAGCTCTGTATTGAGGACCAACTCCTCCCATAAAAATGCGATCTGTATTGAGGACAAGCTCCTCTTGTTTATTTTATACCACTTTAGATAATGTCCTGCTATAGTCTCTCACTCTAATGATTTGCATAACTTAATCTACTCTTCGGGAGATTTCTAACTCCTTATAAGAGATGAAGCTATTGAAGGCTATTGAAATCAGCTTTTAGAAAGTAAAGTCTATGTTGTGTCTTTGAGTCCATGAGTAATGAATGACATTCTCATTTATTCCTCACTTTGATTGATGGAATCCTGGGAACATTAGTACATGCAATGGATTAGACCTTGTTTCTATTGGTACACAGAGAAAATTCTGCCATTATTGGTGCCAGAATGGAGAACTCGGATTCAAGTGTAGAATAGAACAGCACACTTTTAATTGTAAACACATTTGATCTACTATCCTGTATTCAGAGTCGAGATTTTGAGTGGAATTGTCCTTAAAGATGCTAGGAAAGGCTGTGGCAAAATTTACCTACGTTAGCTAACAGCTGAGCTGTGGTAGTAGAAAACTGCAGTTTTGGACCTTGCCTTTACTAGCAGCCTTGATGGCTGTTGTAATTTTTCTGTGCTTTTGAAGAAAAGGTGCAGATCTGAGTAGTGCACTGAATCATCTGACACAACGAGCTAACAGTTTTACTATTTGGGGTTTTTTTGTGTTCCCCCTGCTCCAGATTGAGCAAGAACGGATCGACAAAATCTGGCCAAAGCTTCGCGTGCTCGCTCGCTCATCTCCCACGGACAAACACACTTTGGTCAAAGGTGCGTAACAGACTGCCTTCACGTACGTGTGTATGTTAATGCCAGACTTACTGAATTGTGTTCAACACATCATCTGCGTTTTAAAAGTTGTACTGTTACAGTCGCTACCTTTAATTGCGCATCTATATATATAATGCAAGGAAGTTTTCTCAGTAATCAAGTCTCTTGTGTTTACCTTCTACCTGAGCCTTCAAATAGAAAATAATAGAGAACTGATTGGCAGGAATAAGAGATGCCAATAAGATGTCTGGCAAGGAGATGTAAACATTCTCGTTAACTTGCCTAGTGACCTTTAATCAGACTAGAATGAGGCTCTAGCCAGGAAGTGAAAAATATGCTTGATGGTTAGAAAGAAAATATTGTTGAGAAATAAGCAGTTCTTCATATAAACAAGAGGGGGCACAGGCTTTATAGTCTTTGCCTATACCTTTTCATGAAGAAAACAAGAACAAGCTCAGTTCGAGTAAATCAAGTCTCTCCAGTGCATCTGTTCCCCCACAATTATTTTTAAAAGAGCGTTCCAAGATGAAGAACTTTTCATGTTATGATAGCAGCTATTGGAGGTCACGTAACTAAGAGCGGCCTTTCTTAGCATTACGTGAATGGAGAGGTATCTTGAGCCCATTCTGTTTTCCTGCAGGCTCACCACCTGTATGATTCACACTGGTTTCCTTTAGATTTCTGGCTGTATTTTTCCTATAACAACTGCAGCATACAAATGATCCTCTCTTGCTATAATGTCTGTACATAACATATGTATCGTTTATAAATAATATACATGTTTTGGGAATGTGAGCTTCAAAAGATGTTACTGATAGGTGCTCATGATAGAAAAGGTTTGGACAATAGAATTCAGCTCCATAGGTCAATATTAAAACAGGACAAAGTTAGCTCCTCACTTTCGTAGTGCATATAAAATACTGTCTTATAGCACTTAGAGGACATGACTTGTACAACCTAATGGTTTATTTGTTTCAGAAATACAAAGTAATTTGTGTTTCTTTAAGTGGATTAAGTGAGTCCCTTGGGAGTACTCATTTGAATCATTCAAGATTTTCCCTTAAGAGGAAAATGAAACCTTTGTCAGGGAAAATGAAATCGGTGAAGAGCTGAAGAAAAATAGGGAACAAATTATTGATGTTTTATAACATATGCCCTTTGACATTCAGAAGATATTTACTATTACTGAATGTCTTATGCAACTAGTACAATTAATATTTTAAAAATATGACAAAGTCAAATGATAGAGCAATTAAGTACCTAATGAAGTTCACTAACAACTCTGTGGAAAATCATGATGGAATTTTTTGGCTGATAATACTCCAAAGGCCATTAAAAGTTACAAGAAACTGTTTAAATGTTCACTAGTTTTGGGCCTCTTGTTAAAATGTTATATTTTTCTCAGATACTTGAGGGATCGAGAGGATTTTTTCTTCTTTGATGTATTCTATCTGCTCTAGGGTAAAAACACACATCACAAAATAAACTTTTTTTATATTTAATTTTTAATGACATACAGCTGCTGGAGGGAATATTTTTTCTCCTTAACATAGCACAATCCCACCCAGCAAAAGGATCATTTTTATTTTGCATTTTTGTTTTTACTACTGCTAAGGGACTAGAGAAAGGCATGGTTCAGCATTTCAGGCTGAGCAGACAGTTTTTCTCAAATTTATGGCTTTGAAGTAGAGGTAAATTGAAAAAAAAGTCAAAATGTTTTATCATCATGAACTGTTTCAGTGAAACAAAAATGTTAGATATCTCAATCCAACAGAAATATAATTTCTATTGGATTTTATGACATCCATTGGCAGAGGCCAATTACATGAGGTTCAACCAGGCCAAGTGCCAGGTCCTGCCCCTGGGTCACCCCAACCCCCGGCAGCACTACAGGCTTGGGGAGCGGTGGCTGGAGAGCTGCTGGGCAGAGAGGGACCTGGGGGTGCTGGTGGCCAGGACAGCGGCTGAACATGAGCCAGCAGTGTGCCTGGGTGGGCAAGAAGGGCAACGGCATCCTGGCCTGGATCAGCAATGGTGTGGCTAGCGGGAGCAGGGCAGGGATTGTCCCCCTGTTCTCGGCACGGGCGAGGCTGCACCTTGAGCCCCGTGCTCAGCTCTGGGCCCCACAGTGCAGGAAAGACATGGAGGGGCTGGAGAGGGCCCAGAGGTTGGCTGCCAACCTGGTGAAGGATTTGGAGCATGTGTCATACGAGGAATGGCTGAGGGATCTGGGGCTGTTTAGCCTGGAGAGGAGGAGACTGAGGGGAAACCTCATCGTTCTCTACAAGTCCCTGAAAGGAGGTCGTAGGGAGGCAGAGGTTGGTCTGTTCTCCCTAGTGGTGAGTGATACGATAAGCCTTAAGTAGCACAAGGGGAGATTCAAGTTGGATATTAGGCAGAATTTCTTTACTGAGAGGGCTGTCAGCCATTGGAGCAGGCTGCCCAGGGAAGGGGTTGAGTTGCCATCCCTGGAGGTGTTTAAGAGACGGGCGGGTGTTGTGTGAGGAACATGGGTTGGTGGTGTTGGTAGGGCTGGGACAAAGGCTGGACTCGGTGATCCTGAAGATCTCCAGCGAAAACTGTTCTATGATTCTATGGTTCTATTTCAAATTTTTTACACTATTAAAAATATAACAAGTAAAAATGTGTATCATTTACACTGATGTGTCCTTGTAATAGTATATTGCTGAAATAGTTCAATGTTGTGATACTGTTTTTTTCAAAATACTGTGGAAAGCAGCTGTTTAGTACTGATGGGAAATAGCGTCTTCTCATCAGAAGGTATAGAGAAGATCAAATAAATACTCAGTTTACCAGCTAAAGAAGTTGTGCTTTCCACTATGTTTTAAATTAGTCTGGAATGATTTTTTTGTGATGTGAAAAACAGCTATTCTGTTTTCATGTGTGTTGAATTTATTAACAAGCAGAAAGGGACCTCTAAAGAAGAGTTTTAATAATTACCCTTATTTACCAAAATATTTCAAATATTATTTCATGAGATTGTATTATAGAATCATAGAATCATAGAACAATTCAGGTTGGAAAAGACCCTTGGGATCATCGAGTCCAACCATAAACCCTACATTCATGACCTCATTAATATGAAGGCACCATGAGACTAGGTAGAATAATAAAACTATATGAAACTGTATTAATTAATATTCTGAAATTAAATATCAGATTGTTACAAATTTCAAGTGGTTTTGAGTTCCATTTGAGGGAAAACTTCAAATATTTATGTTTTATCCAAATTCATATGAAGAAATATTCAGAGTTAACCTGTTCTGCAGTGTAAAAAATCAGGTTCAACGAGCTCTTCCCTGAAGTGAAGAACATGAAAATAGTTTAAAGGAAGCAGGAGGTACAGTGCATTTCATCTGGAGTTTTATACTCTCTTAATGCCATTTAGGTCTCTGTAGTCTGTGTTAAGCGTAACTCTGTGGGAGGCGCAGATGCCTTCAAGGTTCCTGTCAGTCTTCTAATATAAAGCACATCTGCCATGCATGCTTAGCACAGAAATCTGGGCCTCTTAGCCACGTTCTTTCCTGCCATTCTAATACCATTAAGTTTGCAGAGCACTATTTACTTAACAATTGCCAGTGTTGTCTGTAATGCTATATATAACACCTTTACGTTAACCTCTAAGGCTCTGTTCCTGCACGTACGTAAGCATGTAAGCATGAAGTTAAATTTTCTCTTTCAGACCTTCTAAATTCTTGTTAAATTAACTTGAAGAGGTTGGGAAGTATTAAAAACTAATCTGAATAGAACATGCCTAGGGAAATATATTACTGCATCTGTCCTATGTTGAGGTTGTCAAAGCAATATAAATGTGTAAGCATGTTGGATGATCACTTCTACTGCATCAGTAACACGTGAATTGGTGTGCATTTTTGAAATGCTCACAAGTCTTTCCTGTCTGCCTGTTTTGAGTTAATTGGTTGAGACAGAAAGAAATATCTGAAAAATTTTTTTTACTCCCAAAACAGTTTCTTACTGGTGCTTCTTACTGATGCAACTCCAAGGGTGACAATGCAAGTAAGAATTGTTTAAATAAAGTGGCATTTGTTCTGCAATAAAGGGAGAACCTGAGGCTATACTTGATGGTTTTGATCTGACCTATGGGTACAGATAGCTCCTTGTAAAAGAAATAGAAGACAGACTGTTGGTTAACATTCTTCATATTATTATCCTGAGTGGATTTGATTAAATGCTTGCTTAATGTTAGACGGGAGGACACTGGGAGAGAGAGGATATATTTCCCTTTCAGCTGCATATGCATTGCTAGCACCTTTTATAGCAAGCTTGTGCATATGCTGCTCCTCTTGATATCTATACATAGTTGTTTTAAATCTGATCTTTTCCCTCGTCAGAAACTAAGTGCTTGCTCTGAAAAACGCCTTATGCAAGCTACATGACACCTCCCCAAATTTCTGCAGCGTCAGCAGAATATGTGTGTGGAACACACTGTCATGTCATGTTCTAGGAGTGTTCCTGTGGCTGTTGAATGAAATTCTTTTTTGACCGAGGAAAGTTGTGGCCAAGCAGCTTAAGATGAGGAAACAGATGGATGAAACAGCAAAGGCTGTTGTGAGAGGAAGCTTTGCTGAGTTTTAGTTCCCCTGCTATACCTTGCAATCCTGTTTTTATTAAAACACTGTGTAAGCATCCAACTGGAGTAAACCAGTTTATTTTCAAGTGATTTCCTGGCTTTTAGACGTGACTAATACTGAAGTTTCCTCTTAGCTGTTTTGAATGAGTGGAAAGGCCAGTGAATGTCAAAGAAATGTGCATTCTCTTTACTGGCAGTCTGTCAAGTCATGCTGTTATTTACATTTTTCACTGACCACTGAGGCAGTTGTTCTTCACAGCCCAAGACTGCAAGCTGGAGAACTCTCCCTAGGCATCCCTCTTCTGTTTGGTTTCCTTACACTGTTTGTAAAATCTATATAGACATATCACTGCTGAAGAAACTTTTGAGGCAAAACCTTATCACAGCTATGAACAGAATTGTATCAAAGAAATAAAAAAAGAAAAAGTAAATGTGGTTCAAAAGGAGGCAAGTGTGGGAAAAAAGAAAAATACTCAGAAATGAGGAAGAGGGGGCAGGAGGAGATTAAAAAGACCATGCAGAAGTGAGGGAGCATAAGTATAGCTATGATAAATCCTCTGAATCCCAAATAATCACTACTGCTCCATTTTCAAAATTTTTCTGATGTACAAATGGAAGTTCTGCAAGGATACGATTTCTTCCTACAAATAGCACTGAAGTCCTTCCACATACTGTTGTGCCACGCGGTGACGTATTTCTGATGACCCTAGCAGCAGTCACTGCGATGAAGGTGTGTGGCTGAGCTGCTAGTGATAACCAAGACCATTTCATGTCTATTTTTCCACGACGGCCAACTTCTGTGCTCTGGAGGATGTTGGGCTTATTATGTTGCTTTTAGGGATTAAAATGGCTACTAAACCTTCTGGATGACTGCTAAACCTTGTACCTTACTTAGCTGCAGCCTGCAATTGGCTGATGCAGAGCAGCTGGTCGTACAGTCATTGACATTGGAGCACTATTCATATCTATCAGGATGTCATTTGTTAAAGCCTCTTCAGCTTGATTTGGGTTGTGCTCCCGTTTGGAATCCAGCTGTAAGAGGTTGCTGTCTACCTGTTTGGAGTGGTTAATACCATGATGCATGAAAGATTTTAACAATTTTTTTTTCCAGAAGCTTAAACTATTAATTTCACTTCAAAGGACGTGTTAATAATAAGGGAAGACTGAGATACTTTTAACAGTAATGGCAGTGATGTTCCTGTTTATTTAGAGAATCAAAGGCAAATCACCCCAACAAATTGAAAGCTCTAATTATAAGATCTTATCAGAATAATTTGCCATTTATCTGAGTTCATACTGCCACTGGAAAGCCAATAGTTTTTTTTCCTGATTTTCATAAGACTGAAAAATACAGGGCCCTAACTGCTTCCACACTGCATTGCAATCTTCTGGGAGCCTGATAAGCCTGAACCTTGCCAAGAGGCAGCTATTGCTGTGTAATCTGCAATTTCCTATTTCTGGTTAGTTATCTGATATGCGAGTTATTTTTTTTCCAGAGTAGAATGAAAGCTTTTCAAACTTGGTAGATTTTGATAATTGTTTTTAGAGGTTATGACTTTGTGCAAACTGTGTTAGCAAAAGGAATTTTGTCATTTTCCCCACCTAAGTTATTAGTATGGAGAGGGTTTCTTGTATCCTACACAACCATCCTGTATATTGGACTCTTATTTAAATAGACTCTGATGTGGAAGTAAAAACATGAGTGATGAATGATCTCTATCCTATTAAAAAACAGGGCTACTTCTGTAACTTTCTTTGTTCTTTTCCTTCCTTGCCCTGTCTGCCCAAGTGGAAAATTCTTCTCTGCAGGCTAGTTGCGTGAAACTTGATTCACCAAGTGAAAAGTGCGTTCTTTTCTACAGATGATCTCAAAATGAAAGTATAAATTATTTTGTTACGTCCATTTATTAAAATGTTGAGCTCCAGAATGTAAAGATTTATTTTCTATCTCCTTAATCATTATTTGGCAGAAGTGAAGATGTCTGTTAAAATGCTAATTTGGATCGAGCTAAATAAAATTCACCAGTGCCTTTTGTTATCTCTAGATTTAACTGATTGCCAGAAGGCGTCTCAGTAAAGCAGATATTACAGCTCAGTCCCAGTTTACGAGAGCTTTAAGCATGAACTTAAGTCTTCAGCAAATCCTTTCCATTGATGTTTAATCAGAGAGCTGGGCTGAAATGGGTTTACCGTGACATATCATTTTAAATAACAGAAATCTTCCAAAAGAACGTAATGAACTGATCTCATTCCTTCTGAAGACTGGGCAGGTTTTGTTGATGGTTTGGTAACGCAGGATCAGAACCTTACATCTGAATTCTAGCAGTGATGTCTAGAGTCTATAGTAGTGATGACATGATATTCATCATTGTTTTCCTTAAAACTCAACTCTGTTTAATCTCTGTAATAATTGTGTGGTGTTATGTAGTCTATATTCTGCATACCCCGCTGTTCTTTAAGAAGTTTTATCTTCCTAGTTATTGAATAAATATGTATGTATACACACATATATACCTTTTTTGCAGGTATTATTGACAGCACACAGGTGGAACAGAGGCAGGTTGTAGCTGTGACTGGTGATGGAACCAACGATGGACCAGCACTTAAAAAAGCTGATGTTGGCTTTGCAATGGTACAATCTTGAGCATATTTATTGATGCTTGTGTCATTGTAAATTTGCTACAAGAGGTTCATTAAATGTTGAGGAAGTTGCTTAGTTATTACTTGTTAGTGGAGCAATATATTGGAGGGGACAAGTTACATTGCTTCAGAACCCAGTGTTAGATTCACTGGTGTTGCTTGATTTGATACTTTTTCAGTATTTTGTCGAAGGCAGTTACTGGCCATATGCAGGATCCTGTGCCGATGCAGAAAAATTAACACGATATTCTTAGCAACAGTGGAGTACTATTTGCTTTGGTAAAATCTATCCCTAATTGTACAGATGTCTTCCCAATGTGTTCTTGACTCTGAAGACATTAATATACTAGAATGTATATTAAGATATATTCTAATTTTTGTTAGCAATTCCGTTCATGTGTGTTAATAAAATACCATAGGTCACATCAGCTAACTTCCTAGCCAAGATAAAATGCAGAATATACTCAGCAGTCACTTTTCCTGTGCTAGGATGTCTCTCTATAACTGTGGACTTCGAATGACTATGAAGACTGCTAGTGTAACTGTCTCTGTACTTTCCAGTAGGTAATTTTATTCACAATTACCTTTTCCAGGGCATTGCTGGAACAGATGTTGCAAAGGAAGCCTCAGATATCATCCTAACAGATGACAACTTCAGCAGCATTGTGAAGGCTGTAATGTGGGGACGTAACGTCTACGACAGCATCTCCAAGTTCCTGCAGTTCCAGCTCACTGTTAACATTGTGGCTGTGATCGTGGCGTTCACTGGAGCGTGCATCACCCAGGTAAGGTGAACTGCTTCAAGTGTGCAGCCAAATCCGGCCAAGCTACGTTTGCTTTTAAGGAATGGTGGCTTACATTTGATTCTAGCTTTGCACAGCGGAAGGTATGCTTTCTGAAAGTCTTCTGAGCATGAAGAGTGTATTTAGGATCAAGCTGCTAAATGTTAAATAGCTCTTGACATAAGGAAGTGTACTAATCCATCTTCTTCTGGAAGTAAATTGCTTTTAGGAGCTACTAATTTTTGTGCTGCCTCCACACAGCTCTCTGGTTTTGATTACTTATTGTTGTCATGACTGACCCTGTGATGATACGACTCAAAATGTCAGGGATTGGGAAAAGGAAGAGGTTATGCGACTTTGCCTGTTCCTCTCAGAATTTGTCGCCATTAAATATCTATTTCTTGATGGATTGTGCAGTGGGATTTTTTTTTTCAAGAGAGTAATACTAACACACAGAAGTAATCCCAGCACACAAACTTTTCGACTTATAAAATTATTTTGCTGCTTTCAGGCAATTCCTTTTAATTTCAAATGCAAATGACAAACCAATTAAATGACACATACAGTTGGACTTCGATCTCTTTTTCTCCCCATACGTTAAACCCCCATTGAAATCTTGGTGTACATGCAACGTGCTGAGGTCTTTTACAAAAAGCATATATGAATGCAAAACACGTTTTTTTCCTTCAGATTAGTACTTTTTGATTAATGAAATTAAGTTTTCTATTTTGTACAGCATGAGGTTTTTGTCCTTCATTAGAAAATAGAAAAACATTCAGGCACTGTCCCTACCTAAAAAAATGTATATTTCACATGCTGCAGACGGGTGCTGTTACAAAATGCCTCCTTTGACTGAGACACACTATGGGAAAGCTGATGCTTCCCTCCGTTGTGCCTCACACGGGTGCACATACCTGTTTCAGCAGGTGAATTTCACCTCATGCACACCTGAGCAGAACAATGAATAAGTCATTAGCTCTGCTCCAGGGTAAACTTACATTGTAATCATGGAATTGATCCTTGAAACCAGAAACCCAGGTACCTTTACAAAACCATGAGGTCAAGGTTCTTCTAAGCCTCGACTGACATTTAGAGGCCTTTCTTGTGCTGCATACGTGGAGACTGCAAGCTCTTGTCCTGTGTACAAAGGAAGCCTGAAACCTCAATTCACTTGTTTTCCAAGAAGTAAAAATTGCAAGCTGCTCAGCACTAGATCCCTGCCACACTGCCTCCAGGTCTTGGTGACACCTTGATGTCGCAACGGAGCCTGTGCTATCAGACAAAATTAGTGATGTTGCGAGAAAAGTTGGATAACTTTTCTTTTTCCCTTGGGAAATATTTCCAGGCATACTGAGAAAATGTTTAGCTACAAAGTGATTGTTGCTGGTAGCAGAAGGTATGTGAATAGGAACTCAAACTCTGGATTTTTTTATCAGTGTTACAAAACCGCATAGAAAAAGTCCTAACATCAACGTGGTAAAAATACTATAATCGGAATTCTTACAAATAGATTATCTATTTGTTAACTAAGGAATTTCTGGTTTATTCTTGAAGAGGTTAACTGTTACTGAATCAGTGCCTAGGCTACTTTAAATCCAGTCTAAGTGCATGTGTAGTGCATGGTCAGTGCAAGCATATTCCCGTTTTCAATTCTGGAGCTTTCTACATCTTTTGAGTCATTCCATTGGCTTCTAGAAGGATTTGGATCCAGCCCAGTGCATTTATGTTGTCTCAGTGATCTGTAAGACCATCACTGAGCCTGTCAGGTCGCTGTTTACAGGTTTTCATGTACACCTCCTAGAATTCCTGTATTTCTGTCCAGACAGGATTCTTAGGCAACTCCTGAATTTGGCAGTAAAAATGCAAATTGAAAGGAGAGGTCGGAGAAGAGCTAAAATTGAAATTGTAGCAAAAAGGCAGCAGTTATTTCCACTGCAGTTCTGTTTACACTCAAAAGCCCAACTGTTGGTAATCTCAAGTATTTCAGTTCTGTCTCATTCAAGAAGGATCTTGCCTTACGAATGAACATTACTATGTTAGGCTTTGACTCGAAGCCTCTAGCCAGTGAAAGGGCATTATGTTTGTTTGGCTCACAAGCTTTACTAAAAATTACACTTGAGAACATACTGTACCCTCTGGTTGCTATGAAAATAGCTCTAGCACAAAATGTGTGAATATACTGAAAAACCTTGCACAGAACAGGCTAGTCGCACACATAGAGATCCAACTCTGCAAAACTATACACAGGTCTCCAATTTCTGTTTTGACTGAAGCATTTAAGTTCTTAACAAAGAAATGAAGCTAAAATCTATAGTTTCCAAAAAGGAAGCACAGCTTACTGTGACCTTCAAAGTGAATATCAAGAAGGTCCACAGAGCACTGAATTTTACTTTGCTTGTAGGTAGTCAGTATGATTTTCTTTGACACAGAATATAATTTTAGTTCAAGACTAATATTCAGATTAATGACTATTACACAGGCTAGCCTTTGGGTGATATTTCATCCAATCTAGAGAGAAAAATTCTATGCAAGTAGTAACATTTCCTTCATGCTTCTCAATGTCACCTCTCAAAAAAATGTGTTCTGTAATTCAGAACCAGCATACTGGGATGCTTTGAGGTTTTGCGCTTTCCTACGCTTATTGGTGTTTCTACTGTCTATGCATAAAGGAAATAGAGAGATAAAAATCTTCCTTTTCACTGACTTTTTTAACATTTGGCTTGTGCTTTGCAACTAAATGGACTTAATTTTATTCAGTCTCGATCCTGCAGTTGCATCTGCGTACATGTGTATGTCTATGTGGTCACATCACTGCAGGACTCCTCATGAAACCACAGCAACTCTACATTAATGAAAGGATCCAGCTGTGTGAGTGCTGTTCTGCGTGAAACCAGCCCTCCGAGGAGCCCCCGGAGAAAGAGTTGCTTTGTTTGGTCCACAGCACCTTAAGAGTGCCATGGAGAGGCATAAGAAATACATTAGGTAGAACTGTGACCGTTAGTGGTCGTTTTAAGCATCTGCTGCTTTTTTTCTCAAAAATACAAATCGATGTTCTTGTCAGTTCCACTTCAGGGAACTAATACTTCACTTCTCTTAATTTTAAGCGAATATTATTTTATTATTTATATACCCAGTGCCTGATTCAGCAAGATGGTGCTGTTAGAGAGATTATCTACCATGTCTGCTTTTTCTATTTTGTCCTGGTTTTTCATTTCAACAGATGGTTAACTACATGTACGTGTATGTGACCCTATGTGCTACTCCAATATTATATAAGCGTTATAAAGCAGCAGCAATGGGCTAGTAAATAAATTATTATGCAGACTAAACAGGACTAGTGCAAATGGTCATCTGCCCCTGTCATGGTTCCCAGCATGAAGTCATATAAAGGTTACATAAATCGTATTCTCAGGAGCACATAAATTACAGATACAGCGTCACCTGTTGGCAAACTTAGCACAGCTGCTGCCCAAAGTAAGCTGCCCTTCATGGGGATTTAACTTACGTCGGGCCATGCTTCACAGGAGCTCAATGTATAAGCCGAGAGTTCTGAATTTTCAACTAATAATGAACTTTTGAGTTGTGATTCTATAATTATGTAAAGCACTCTGAGATCAAGGTCATGCAAGGAAGAAGTCTCTGATGAGAAGCTGAATCAGGATCACGCTGTGGCTGCAGAGGTGTGCTTCGTTTTGTGTAATAACACCCACCAGTGAGATGACAACTAGTGTTTCTTTTAGTCCCGTGTCAGTGCAGTTGGTCCGGCACAGTGCTGCCTAGTATTAATTCAACTTATCTTTCAGTTAATCTAATTTATTTACCTCTTGCTTCCTTCCCTCGTATTCCCCAATGCATACTTTTAAAATGATCACGGTGTGGTTATGTTGACCAGTTTGCATACAATTATTTTTTCTGTTTGGCAGCCATTACCTCATGTTAAACCAGTAATTTCTTTTCTAATAGATTTATGAGATATAAACTCTTATATTCTCACTTCGTTCTCTGAACAGCATTTTTGCAGAACCCTTGATGGACTCACTGAGGGTTCTTCTTTGGAGCGTGCCTGCAATTATTGTGAATTTTGCACTTCAGATGAGTCATTGCTCCACACATCTAGGTTTCATATAGAAGCCTATATTTGCTTTACAAAGCCGGAAGGTTCATTCTGTTTCCTGTCCCAAACATACACAAGTACCAAGAAAATATTAGGGCATTATGTTTGGAGCTGTTAAAAATAACCTAACTATGTACAAAATGAAGATTTTTAAATGCAGTTCAGTCAAATGGAAACAGTTTTTTACAGGACCTATTAAGCTACCTGGTTTATCCCCGTGCCAAATTTTGTCTCCAACTGCTGAGGCCAAGGTTGTGTTAAAGAAAGAGAAGACAAAGGCTGTGTTTTAACATTTTACATTCAAATTATTATTCTTGTACTTTGAGAAAGACTTAATGTTTTAGCAGGCATTAGGAACTGAAAACAGTGACTCTATAGGACATTATGTTTGGAAAATTAAATGTTAATTAAAAAGCAGTATAGCAATGACCTACTGCGTGAATCACTTATTGTTCTTACAGATCTTGCTCAAAAAATGAAGATGATCTATACTTACATGTATAAGGCAGTAATTTACATGGTGATAACGTTTTACTGCAGAACTATATTTTGCAAATCCTAAAATAATAGCACTGGCAAATTTTGAAAAAGCTGTAATATAAAAATCAAAGTATGTACTGTTTAGCTTTGTTTAGGGAAGGCTTAGAAGCATGGAAATAGAATTGAGGATGCCACTGCCATACAATTAGCAGACGGTGTGATCTAGCAGCAGAAGCGAGGCCTGGCATTTTTTTTGCGTTAATATATATAAAGTTAACCTACCAGAAATTCTCATTTTTATGAATCCATGCATTTGTTCTGTGACAACTGGGAGTAAAAAGAGGTAAGGGTGAAAATACCTTTTCATTCCCTTACAACTTGTCATCTAAATCAAAAGTAACATGCTCTAAAATTTGTGAGGCTCTGCATGTCACAAAAGATTTGTAGTTTATTTCCAGCCTTTGGCGATTTGTACTTTTAAGTGTTTCCAGGATGAAGTGCAACATCACTTGATTTAAGGGACATTTTCCTTTTACCTCTAGGCCAATGCTAACCTATTCCAAGGTCAAGTGGAAAGGAATTTGACAAATAAGTGGTGATTTTCGGTGGTTTGCAGTTTGAACAGCTTTCATCTCCAAAGTTTTCAGAGAATGAATTAAGAATTCCTAGCTAGTCAGTTAGTGGCTAAAATGGACTGAAAAGAACATGGAATTTGCATCCCACTTGCACAAGGGACTAAAATGTATAATGGAAGACCAAGCTCCTTAGCTGACATGCATTTTTCTCCGTTTCCACCAACTATTCAGAAATCAGGTAGAGTTGCAGTGGAAATTTCATTCCACTGACTGCCCAGACTAATGTGTATTTAATGTTTTGGCTTCAGCGTAGAATGAGCTTTCACACTTGGCTGAGCAGCATAGCACTGCCAATAATAGATAATTATTAGGGGCACCATAGCCACCCAAGGTGATTGGCAGTGTGAAATGGTGAGAACATGTTGTTGCCAAAACTGATGACTGCCAGTTACAGTTGTGTGATTTAGAGACTGAAATAATCCGACTTTTTGTTGTGCTAGGGATATGTCAGGCTGTGAATATTTGACTATCTGTTAAGTGTAACATGCAAATTCAGTTTTGTTGACAGAGAAGTCTACGCATGAAATGGAAATTCTGCTATTGTAACATCTGAAAGTAGAGAATATTTCTCCAGGAAACTTATTAACTAGACAGGTAAAAACACAACAAGAAAGATTCTTCAGCAGAAAAGGTGTTTTCTTTTTTCTCTGTATAATGTGTCCAACTCTAGGGCCTCTGAGCCTCAGCAACAAACTGCTTTATAGTGCAAGTACTCTTCTTGTTTGATCCATTAGTATTTGTATAAATAAATGAGGTCTCACTTTGGAATGAAGTTTCTCCTGATTGCTTTTAGTTTTTTAGCCAACTCTAACGACAAAGACGTTTCCTGTTTCTGCAGGTGCATATCAAATGAGTGAGCTGAACTCTCCAGATAAGTCGAGTTAATGCTATCTATACCAAGAGGTCAGGAATCTATTCACGCTAATCTTCCTCCCTTGCCTGATGTAGCCAAGCTGTAAGGCTTAAAACCAGTAGATTGCTTTTCTGCAGCACTTTGAATAAGCCAAAAATGAGTATTTTTAATAAATAAAATGTATCAACATTTATATAAATGTAGGGGTGTTAAAACATATATTTTCAAGAGGAAGTAATATTTTATCTCAAGGGGGAGGTGGAATATAAGCCGGATCCACAAGAGACCAAATCACTTAGCCTTGTTCTCCATATGTCCTTGAGATACCAAATGGATATTGCCCTCATTGAAAATTTAGCCCTTTGAAGAAAAGAGCAGAGTTAATAAAGTGGTTTTATTGGCTTTGACTTGGCTTGTGTGCTGTTTCATAAATTCATTTGCTTCACTACGAGCAGCAACATGGTAATGTAATGCACAAAAATAGTGCTGTCATCTTCCAACTTTCACACTGTACATTAACTCCCATTATAAAATTTGTCATTTTCACACCTTACTACTTTTGAGATTGTATTTTCCTAATAAAAACCATCTATTTTAAACAGGACGCAGACATTACTAATGCTGCCCATTTAGCATTCAGTCTAAAGTTACAGGAGGTTGTTAGATACAAAAAAAACCTACTTCCTTTTTCCTGGTGTGGCTCCTTGAAGCGAGTTCCTCTATCACTACAGCTGCTACAATGAGTTACAAATCAAAACTTTATAATAGTCATCTAGAGTTCTCCTGAGATCTCTGCTTTATTTATTTACTTAAGTCCTCTGTAATAGGACCATAGACTCTTTCTTGACTTAAGTGAGGAAAGAGCTCCTTCTAGCGGTTGGCGATCTGCTTCAGAAAATAAATCATCCTGACAAGTAGTAATCTGGGGTTTTTTTCTTTCCAGTTCCATGGCTTCAAATATGCTATCTTGTTACCCAGTAAAATAACAAAGTTTTTCTAACTTCTGCATATTTGATATAGTTTAATGAGTTTCAGAATATTTTTCAAATTCAAATATCGGGCATTTTTTTGGTTGCTCCTGTTTTTAAAAGGTCTTATTAAAGTAAAATGTATGAAAATGTCTCAGTAACTGTTGCATAAATTTTTAATAATTTCAAGCTGTTCCTAAAAAAAGAGATAGGTAGGTTTTAGTAAAAGGAAACATTACTTTTTAAATTGCTTCAGTATAATTTTTCTTCCAGGAAAGAAATTCCCACTAGTATTATCTAGTACTTTAAAATGTTAATGCTATGGTTTATGAGGATTGTGTGATTGTAAATATTCCCCATTTAAATGACTGGAGAGAAATAATTTGTCTTTGCTGAGATCACTGTGCTTCCTGTGATTCCGATCTTGCGTAAGAAATGTAAGAAAGCTCGTAGTATCTCAGGCCAAAGGTCCACGTGTTTCAGTATCCTGTCTTCAGCAGTGCTTGTGGTCACCCAGAAAGAAATGAACTCACAGTAATGACCTGACAACCATTATTTTTCTCGGAAACACCTAACCTTCTAATTTGTCTCCACAGGACTCTCCTCTAAAAGCTGTCCAGATGTTGTGGGTCAATCTAATTATGGACACCTTTGCCTCACTTGCTTTGGCCACCGAACCTCCAACAGAGGCTCTATTGCTACGGAAGCCGTATGGCAGGAACAAACCTCTTATATCCCGTACCATGATGAAGAACATTCTGGGCCACGCTGTTTATCAGCTTACTCTCATATTTACACTGCTCTTTGTCGGTAAGAAAGTTTTTTAGGCTTGTGCCTTAGCTTATACAAGTATCTAGGTCTTGTAGCCTGCCACGTCAAAATGCTTCAAACGTAACTATGTAATGCACACGTATTAAGTCCACCATAGTTAAACAGCTGGTGGGAGCGAGCTGTTTAACGGCATCAGAAACGGGGGAAGCGGAACAGATGCAACAGAGGGATTTAGTCACCTTTCATATGCCATTTGCATTGGGAAGGGCCTCACTGAGCTCTTCTTCCTCCTAACACAAGGTAGGTTTGGGCTTTGGCAAAAGTTGGTGGTAAAAGGTATAACAGAAGGTTACATTTTAATTGGAGTATCTAGCCTGCTGCTTCTATACTGAAGTTTCATTTCGAGGCTTGTCATCTTCAGCAGGCATGTAACAACAAATTAAGCAAAAATACACACAACAGAAATCAAGAGCCATTTTACCAATGCCCAGAGAAGCTCTGATCGGGAGCAAAATGTTTGGCATAGTCAAGAAGTAATGCTGATCTTAAGTAGTATAGATAAGCAAGTAATCAGTATTAAGTGATACACATAACACTCTTGTTTTGACATGTAATACCTAGAATGGATATTAAACGGGGAAGAAAAAAGTAATTTATTAGATTACTGGACTCTTCTTCAGACTGTGCTAGCAGCGGATGCTTTTTATAGGTTGTATTTTGGAGAGGGGAGGGAGGAAGAATGTTTCTTGCTGCAGGGAACAGGGGCTAATAATAGATTCTGCTGCTCCACAATAAGAAGTGAACTGGCTCAAAGGACTGATCATTTTATCAATTGGGCGTTGTGTTCTTGTCACTACATCATCCGTGTTAAATTACATGTGTTGTCTTACGGGTTTTTTCCTTTATACACAGACTTCCCTATAAGCTGTACATGTAAATTCATGATTCTTAACGAGTGTTTTTGAGCTCCATTGTGAAAGCCTTGCTTCACTTCACCAACAACTGGCAGCTTACTTGGAATGTTCAAAGGAGAGGTGATGGGCTGTTTACAGTGCACCTATCCAAACCGAAATAGTTGCCAGGTTTTGAAGAAAGACAGTCTGTAATATTATTAGGCTTACAGAATGTCTAGCAATTCTAAGGAAATTGTAGTTTCAAATTCTTTAAAATAGGTGTAGAAGCTGTTGGTAGTTTGTGTGATATGAATCTTGGAAATAAAACTTCTGTGAAGTTCATAGGAAGTTTTAATGGCTTTTTGCTTAGTTTTATGGTTTAAAATACTTTATGTTGAGCCCTGATGTAAAGACACTCAGGCTTTTTCACCCTGTTCTAATACAGACAAGTTAATACCCACCCTATTCTAATATGCCTGTTTTTTCCAGAGATACACACTTCTCCCGTGCATACTTTAAAGGACACAGCCCAAATAATTTTCTGATAAGTCTAGACGTTTCCTTTCTAAACTCAACGAGGATCAGCTTTACAGTGAGATGATGTTCTAAACTCAGTGTTTCAATAAATAAATTCCAAATTAATGAGAATTATTTCTATTTCAATCAATCATTTTTGGTAGTAGGTTTTTGTAGAGACTAGTCCATCGGGTTTTTCTGTCTTTACTGTGATGTGGCAATAAATAGTGTTTGAACATACAGGAATGGCTTTGAGACGTCAAGCATATAAAAAATCCAGAATTTACTGTCTAGTTCTGTCAACCTGGAGTATAAAAAAAATTAACCTTAGCAACTAGGCATAATAAAGTTGATAGATTGGCACACCTTTTGAAACATGTTTGGAAATAAGAACTAGTTATGAGTTTAACCACTGCCATTCCACAGCAGCAGCACGGTCCTACTTTGCCAATTAAGTGGTGCAATGCAATAACAGAGACTTAAGGGTAGGTGCTCTCACTGAGGAAAGCAGTGTTCATGTTATTAGTGTTAGTGTGTGTATCGAATGAAATCAAATAGATGTCATGTGTATCTAGGTATGTGTGTGTGTATATTTATAAAAAAAAATTATTATTATTTGCTTTCATTAATTTTCTCCTTTGTATGTAGCAAGGGAAATGTTTTGCAGTATTTAGTTATCTCTCTGGAGACATACAATCTTCTTAAATATCTCTGCTCTCTCACAGTCTGTTATGCGGCTTCATATCATGTTACTGATATATTAGTGATATTATAATCTACTTTCTGTCAAAAGACTGTAAGCCAAATTCTTTCTTTGGAAACATGCTCATTATTACCAGTGACTTGAACATGAACTGCTCAAATATCCCAAGGCAAAAAAAAAAAAAGCTCACTGTTAACTTAGCTGATGCAATTAATGACCTCAGGAGAAAACCCGAGGAAACCTTTCTTCTTTCTTCAGGAATTCTGAACATAAAGCTAGTGGGAAAGCGGAAAACTGTTCAAGTTTTATTTTGCTTTTATTAAAACTCTGGTTATGAAAACAAGTAATATTGTGGTAATCTTCTTTACTCCTGTTTCATTCATCATTTATGCTTTCATGGGAATGCCCCATCCTTACTCTTAAGACAGCACCTCTTTTGATAACGGTGTGTTCCATTTAAACTCTGCATGTAACAGAGTGGATGAAAAATGAGCTGACAGTGTGCACGTGCAGCCCAGAAATCCAATCATGTGCTGGGCTGCTTAAAAAGAAGTGTCGCAAGTAGTCGAGGGAAGTGATTCTCCCGCTCTGCTCCGCTCTGGTGAGACCCCAGCTGTAGCCCTGTGCCCAGCTCGGGTGTTCCCAGTACAAGACAGAGACCTGGCAGAGCAGGTCCAGAGGCTGACAGGCAGAGAACGATCAAAACCGGATCAATTTAAAGCTAGAAATGTCTGTGGGGTTTGTCATTAATATCCTTGAGTGCTTGCCGAGAGTTAGGCCGTTACTGGATTAGTAAATGAGTAAAAACTGCTGAAGAGCATTTGCTTCAAATTACTGTAGAAAGTCACAAACATATCGTCAGTGCTCTCAAGTGCTTGGTACTTCAGAAAGAATCGACTGTTTAAAACAATTTCTACTTGGTTAGAAGAAAAGTACTACTGAAAACTGTTTGCATAGGTATACTGAGTTATTAATTATTTGAGAAGCTTCTGGCTCAGGAAGTTTACATGTCTTTTGCTCACTGGTATTATAAATTCTCCTTATATTATAGTAAATGCAGAGAGAAAGCTGGTAACAAGCAGAGCACAGGAGGCAACTAGCTAAAGCAAAGGGAAATTTAAGTTTAATTAATTTATTCTAATGGAAACCTTTATTTTGG
Organism: Apaloderma vittatum; assembly: GCF_000703405.1. NCBI lineage: Eukaryota > Metazoa > Chordata > Aves > Trogoniformes > Trogonidae > Apaloderma > Apaloderma vittatum. Next base: position 51,755 of record NW_009714190.1, on the reverse strand, counting down.
TCTTACACCTAGGTGAGAAAATGTTTAAGATTGACAGCGGGAGGAATGCACCACTTCACTCTCCTCCTTCAGAGCACTACACCATTATCTTCAACACCTTTGTCATGATGCAGCTTTTCAATGAAATCAACGCGCGGAAAATTCATGGCGAAAGAAATGTCTTTGATGGCATCTTCAGAAATCCTATTTTTTGCACTATTGTACTGGGTACATTCGCTATTCAGGTAATGATTTGAGCAAGAATTAGTAACTATTCATCAGAAATTTACTTCAAGGTTTTTTTCTTTCTTTTAATGTGTTTTTTTTCAACTAAAAGCTGTAGGAGGCTTCAGTGAGAGCTACTAGAGCTTGAGAAATAAAAGGGTAGATAACACTTCTGTCCTCAGACAAGCAATAGCTTTTTTTTTTTTAATTCCTTTCTTTGCTCTCAGAATAAATAAGTAATTTCCACAGTGAAGGATGATGGATTAAAAAAGCCACAGCTTAACGTATTTTGAAATTTCTCAATGTGGAGTTGTACTTTCTTATGATTTCAGCATCGTATTTACAATTTTTCTTTTGTCTTCTCCTTTTCCCTTACTCTCCTCAATCATTTCCCCGCTTCTGATCCGCTGCCTTCCGTTCTCTGTCCCTTTTCCTTCTTCCTGTGTTTTTACTTTTTGCTTGGTTTATAATTTGTGCTTATGCACTCACACAGGAAAGCAACCGCTTTAAGTATTATTGTTATTTTCTATCTCAGACTGAACAAATTACTTTGAACTTCTGTTGCACAGCCTTTGACAGTTGAAATCTCTGGGTTGTGGTTTCAGGTCCCCAGTTTTGAAGCAGCACTGCTAACAAAAACTATCAGTAGCGTCCAGTTTCCAATTAGCAAATCCTTCCAGCCTAACCAGATTTAGTAATTACATCAGGGTCAACATACCTCATTTGAGAATACTCAGAGGCTGGGAGAACACATGGGGACTGTCCTGTTCTCTCT